>NW_024533473.1:0-55410 GCF_016097555.1 Gigantopelta aegis | reverse complement strand
TAACAAACAAAAGAATTTTGGTGAATGGCTTCACTGGCCTAAGAAGTACAATTCGTGGATTCCAGAAGCAGACATTGTTCAATATCAGATAGTATAAAAGGCCTCAGCACATGTTTGACTTTTCATTAGCATGGAAGACATTGTAGAGACACAACCTCTGTCTCGAAGTCATTCGGGTGATACCTGGACATTGTTTGGTAAACGTGTGGCCAAATCGGAAACCGTTTTTTTCTCTCAGATCATCATCATATACGTAGTGGTGATTAATGTATCATCAACTTATCTCTCGATCGAGGTAATTCTAACTTGGGACAGCACTACTCAGCAGTAGCTTGGGTTATTTGCTGCCAAATCCCAAGATCAAAACGAATAAGCACCATGGATAAGTACATTACCATTCGAAGTACAGACAGCACTTTCCCGACAACACACACTGGTCTTTTAAAGTCAATCCGTATGACAGACTACATCTCGATAAAAAGTGGGTGGTAGCAGCCACCGAAATCACCATTCAGAATTGGGAAGTCTCGAGGAAATCAGATGGTCGTGACATCTACATGTGTTCCAATATTTGTCACAGCTCACACGTTGGAGAAAGAAAGGAGCCTCTTTTGAGACGCATCTGTTTGATGGGGAATAAAAAGGAAAGGTCATTTGTGTTTCTACAATATCATTACATATCCCTGAGGCTGGAAGATCTGCAGATCGTGGACATCTATATACAGGATGCAGATGGTAATCCAGCTTCATTTATCACTGGACCAGTGACAGTGACACTGCACGTGAAACCACAGCCTTTTTGGTTTTAAGACATGTCCCAATACGTGTTGAAACATTACAATTATTTAAAACTGATGACGAACATTCACGATTATCAGATGACTCTGGGATTACTGAATGATCAAGGGTTGCTAGATGGACGTATTAATGTCACAGCAGGACAGAAACGTAGATTTTTGCAGTCTAACAACGAGTATCTGAACATGTTGAAAATGCTGGTATCACCTGCCGTGATGAATAGAACTAGAAAACAAATCCTGAGACAAAACACCCCTTTGTTAACCTTCATTTTAGACAACAATCACCTGGATCAGATGAAAGCAAAAATCACCAAAGCCAATGGCAGCATCTTGACAAAAGATGAAAAGGTGGAACCCATCAATCTATGGCTCCAGAGTTTGTGGTCTCAAGTGGATCTGACACTCAATGGAAAACTTATCACCACCTCGACCAATCTGTATCCTTACACGAGTTATCTCAAAATGTTGCTGAATGGCACGTCCACAGCCAAGGGACACCTCAGCTTCACTTGGGATCACTTGTTTCAAAATAAATGTCCAAACAAAGTTGTGGTGACACTGGTCTCTGCCGAAGCAGTGAATGGCAGTTACACCAAAAATCCATTTAATTTTGCCATGTACGATCTTGACACCATTGCCTTATATGTGAATGGAGAATCGTTACCTGCTCAACCACTACACGTGGGTAACAAGCAGTACATCTCGGCCTACAACAACTTGTTTGAAGGAAGAGAATCCATAGGACTGGACGTGTCTAGAGAGGATTTTAGAAGTGAATATGCTCTGTATCAATTCACCTTGGAACCTTACCACTTGAAGGACGGATAACTGGATCCAAAAAGGGGTAATCTACGACTGGACTTACAGTTTAAAAAAGCCTTACCAGAAACGGTCAACTGTTTGATCTACTCAGAAGACAAACTTCTGCTTCAAATTGACGGAGCCAGGAACATCTTGTATGCAGAACCATGAACACCTTACAGTTGGTATGTGCTCTGAACGCTGATCCAGTCACGAGACATGTCAGAGTCTATGCTGCAGACAAACTTCCACGGCACTGACTGACCCGTTTCCCACGAGGTTTCATCGTCAATACAGAACCTTCAACGATGAGTGAAAAAACAACCCACATTTTCGCTAGCCCACACAAGTCCCGCTCGAATCGATGGACGGTTGGGAGGTATGGCACATTCTGTTTTTACACAACACAACATCAACACAACATAATAACAAAATACAGTGTTCGTCCATTCACTTATATTTGTACAGTAATGCTAATGCATAAAACAGTAAAATGTAAAATGTTTTTTTAAAATCCATTTTCATTTAATTCGTCAAAAATCAGTCTGCCTTGCCCCCTACAAAAATGGAAGCCCATATGGCCTATGTTAGATCGCCAGTCTAGACCCCACATCTCTGCTAAAATCGTTGCACACGTGTCTTGTATTTGCCCCATAAGACTATTCAGTATTCAGTGTGAGAGACGTCCACGCCATTGCTTGCTTGATTGATTCAAAAAACATTTTGCTGTACAAAGAATAGAATCGGCACAAGTTTGACAACTTAGAGGACCTTTATAAAACCATGCAACCGCCAGTGGTCGGTTTCGCATGTGCCACTGCACGTGCTTTTCGCATACTTGACTGCTCGACTTTGGGAGAGAATGGAAGGGTCCTCTATTTTGTTTTGTCAACGACGTGAAAATCTCTTATACGACTTCTCATTTCAACAGTCTGTATCACTATAGGGTGAATTAAAAAAAATTCAGTGGGATTTTTGTATTACACAATCGCATTCTGACGCTGGAAAGTCAGTCGGCGACTGATCTGTGTATTCGCAAGGTCAATCTGAGCTAGTCCTAGCCTTTAGACCGTCGTTGAACATAATTCTGCATTCAGGAGCAGAGCCAGGAAATATTTTGCGGAGGTGGGAAATTAACCGGAAAAGGGCAAATGGAACAACACGTCAAAAGGGCATCCCAATGAAGGGACCGGCCTCGGTGGCGTCGTGGTAGGCCATCGGTCTACAGGCTGGTAGGTACTGGGTTCGGATCCCAGTCGAGGCATGGGATTTTTAATCCAGATACCGACGCCAAACCCTGAGTGAGTGCTCCGCAAGGCTCAATGGGTAGGTGTAAACCACTTGCACCGACCAGTGATCCATAACTGGTTCAACAAAGGCCATGGTTTGTGCTATCCTGCCTGTGGGAAGTGCAAATAAAAGATTCCTTGCTGCTAATCGGAAGAGTAGCCCATGTAGTAGCGACAGCGGGTTTCCTCTCAAAATCTATGTGGTCCTTAACCATATGTCTGACGCCATATAACCGTAAATAAAATGTGTTGAGTGCGTCGTTAAATAAAACATTTCTTTTTTTCCCAATGAAGGAATTCATTAAAAAACAAAAAAACCCACTTTCTGACTTTAACTTTAGTGTGTATCACTATTTATCATAATTAACTAGGGGTCTAACCGTCCTGCTTCAAAATTACTTGCTTAATTTTAATATTATGATAAATATTAAACAGTCCCAAAGTTTATATTTTGCTGATATGTCATTTCTTTCTATTTCCAATAAAAGGTGCTGGTTTTTCAAGCCTTTGTTCGTTTCACAAAGAAAATGTGATTTTTAAAAGTCATCAATATAATAATAATAATAATAATAATAATAATAGGGCCTAATAAATAATAATAATAATATAATAATATTGATATATACGCTAATAAATGAAAACATTTATTATTAGTAATAATAATAATTATTATTATTATATAATAGAATGCCAGAAATCAAATATAATTTGTAGTACAAAGTACAAAACGAAAATAATAAGGATCGCAGTCGCACCTTTATTTTTGACACAAGCCCTGTATATCTCACGTCATGGGACGTCATCGTTGATTTTCAATCGATTTTGGAAATTGCCAATTAGGGGCGTAATCGGGGGGGGGGGGGGGGGGGGGGTACCTCATGGAGTTGCAAATGGCCATAAAATATGTTAGGCAGGATCCACGAACGTACTGAAAGTGCTAAGATGTTGGAAATAGTGTTTTTGAAGGTGTAAGCCTCTATGAAAGTGATCCGGAATTGGACAAAGTGATCCGCAACTGGCGTAAGTACGCCAGCTCGAACAACACTGTTTTTGGTGTCAAATGTTTACCTAAATTTACATTTAATATCACTGTTTATTTATATGGTTGATTGTCTTTATTGCCAAGAATTTCTTTTAAAGTCATACACGTGCATGTTGACAAAATTCACAATTTTGTTTGGAGTGATCCGGAACTGGCGCATCACCTGTACAAGCAGCCATTACACTCTTAATGCAGTGATTCTTTTCAAATGTATTTTATCACATAGTTCTATAGACAGGCGATTTAACCGGTCTAATCTCAAATTTTCCTTATACTGATACAGATATATACTGTCCAGGATAATTTGTGTTAGACGAGTTTTGTTTTTTGATTCCAAGTGGTGACACCTAATAACTGTATTAGCTCTCTATTAATGTTTGGCATATAACGTTTTCTTAATGAATGGTATTCTGGACACCGGGTTAGTACATGAACAATACTCTTCATATTCAATACGACATAGTGGGCAGGTTGGATCTATCTGATAGTGACTGAATTTGCTTCTTTTTTTTTTCATTTTTTTTTTAAGTTCCTGTTATCATTCACGCTCTGGTGACTCCTTTCTGAACTTCAGTCAGTGTTGATTCTAGTGAGTTCCAAATATGACGTGTACTGCCAATACACAGAGAGGACAAATTAATTTTACTCAAAGTAAAGGTTTCTGTTAGTTCAGCAATACATTTGTCAAAACAAGATTGATTTGTTTAGTGACTATTCTTTTCCACACCAATTTTGTTGATAGATGGTCAAGCAGTTCATTCAAACTGGATAACTGATAGAGATTTCCAATGTACAAGCAACTCGGCAAAAGAAAGATCGAGGATTATTCATATTAACAGCAGTTTGTCTGATCACTAGTCCTTTGATTGTAGTATTGTTACAGCTTAACACAACATACAGAAAACTGAGTTGTCTTCTGTGAAGCTCTGCAGATACGGGTAATGCTCCAAGGAGGAGATGACGTACACCAATCGCAGTCCGTTGTGGTAGAGACTGGAACATTCGTAGACTATTGTGATGAAGTCTCCTTAAGCTCTCCAACTCTCAGCTCTTCAGCTGCAGTACTTCCAAGCCAAACAGGAGCCTTAGTAGAACATATACTTGATAAATCTTATATGATCGTTTTGGTTAAGAGCATTTGTACCATGTAGACTAATTAAGGAGACTATACATTGTTCTTCGTGCCAAACTGATACGCTCATTAGTGGTTTAAATTAGATTCACTGGAAGTCGCACGGATTAATCCCAAGTGGATTGTCTGTTCGATAGCACTTATTTCATTATCATCTATAGTCCAGTATTCTAGAGTATTAATTTTTGCATTAGTAATTACCTTGTTTTTACTTGAATGTAACATGTAGCGGTGTTGTTTTTAATATCTACTGGTAATATTCAGCATTAATTGCAATTCACTTTGATTGTGTGATGACAATGCAACATCATCGGCATATGTAGGGCATCCAGCATACACAGTCAGAGATGCCAACCCTAGTCAATCTAATTAAACTTAGCTCCACTATTACATGTGGATCTAACAGCAGCCCGTTGGAGCTCATGTCCACCAATCAAAACCTTACTTGCAGAATTATGCCAGTCATTTAAAAATAATTTGAAAACATTCCGAATTATCCTGAGGGTATATGACATGTTACGTGTGAATTACGAATGTCTTAAAACATGTTTTATTTTATAAAATAAATAATATGTAAAACTGAAGACTGATTTGGTTTTTTTTTTATATAAATAAATAAATAATTTTTAATGTAAAATTGAAGACTGATACGTATTGGTATGGTTCGCTGTACTGCGACCACTAAAATAGACTCACCCGGTATTTTTAGAATTTGTATGCTCCCAAATAACGTTATAAAAGGCGAAGTGTGATTGGTCAATATTTAAATTATTAATCACAGACGAAATGTTACCTGGACATTGGAGACTACGCAGTGTTGTTAGCAATCTGATTAAAATTAGTTCTACTGGTCTAAATAAGGCATTCGTAATTCACATGAAACATATCGTATACCCTCAGGATAATTTGGAATATTTTCAAATTATTTTCAAATCACTGGCATGATTCTGCAAGTAAGAGGGTTACACTTGTGACTAATTCATACTTCATATTTATTTCATATTTAATCTTCTGTTTCTTTTTTTAGGTTTTTAGGGTTTTTTAGTCTGTTTTTTATTAATCTTCAGTTGCCTTGTCTATCCTACTTCAAATTTCAGTATTAAAAAGTAAAAGTAGATTTGTTGGTCGAAATAATATTCCAAATTGGTCTCGATACATAATAATGTTAAAGTGAAAGAGGAATTTTAATAACAAGATACCTCAGTTTTACTTAAAGAATATATACCTAAAAAGCAGATTAAAAAAAAAAAATCTATGTTTATTATTATTATTATTATTATTATTATTATTAAATTAAGTCTCCTATTCTCGGAACCGAACATACGGGTACTTCGACTCCTGGCCGCCATTGTTTGTCACGTGACGCGGTGAAGTTTTTCCTTAGTTACATGCCAAAGGGAGCATATATTATTCTCCTTGAACTAATCTCAGGGGAGTGATGGGTAGCTAGAAAGATGTGTAAATCCCCTTAGATGACAAGGTCTGAAGTTGGCTATATTTTATTATTGCTATTTTCTTTTCAGCTGCATTCAACCAGTAAGGAAGGCCAACATCATGTGATAATTTCACAAACAAAATCATTTAATTATTTGAAGAAAATATTCAGTAGAACATTTTCACTATTGTTATTACATCTATATAATAAGAATGACAATAATAATACTGTAATTTAAAGTTGTAAAGTAACAACTTTGCAAGTGTTTAATTATTATATTCTATTTGGAAATAAAATAATTATGTTAAATAATAAAAATAATTATCTTGAATCATGCATACAAATTGTATTATACATACAAATTATATATTTTGTAGCTCACATCATAATTATTATAATATTAATACTTATCTTATCATTTCAAAGTAGTTAAAATTTATAATTAATATTACCTGAAAATTGCAACAACAAACATTATATTCTGCCCAACCTGCCTCTATAGTCAGGTCCCCTCGACATACAAACTATACGGAAACACGTCGGCAATAAATATACATTGTACTAATTCAGATTCCCCTTGTTCGTTTCTCTTATATGACAACCCAAGTTGCTGTAATACTCATAAGACATGTGTAGCCTACTGGAAAGTATTCCCCCAAAAGAAACACAACAAGGCTCGGAAGGGTTCGAGGGTTTATTCTCTCGATCACACCATACGCGTGGTTCTGTAAAAATAATTACAAACGATAAATACACTGATAATAACAATAATTAACAACCTCGACTTAATCATAAAAATAAATTACAAATGTCATTACATAGCAATATATATACTCATTTAAACCATTATCACACAATTATGCCAAGTTACTGGCATAATACTTTCCTTCAAAAATATACATATACGTTTCGGCGACGTTAGTGCCAAAAACAATCATCAAAAATAAGTACATGCATTTAAGATAATTAAATGCGGTTATACAAACAAAAAAATACCACAAAGCAGTAAAGACTTGGCAACATTATTGCCAACGTTACTGATTACAAAATAAACAACTTCCCCATTTCAAATGCTGTCAATATAAAACAATAACGTTCGGGTTTGTATGACAAACATTAAAATAAAGACCATTACAGAATACAAACTGGAACAATCGATTTAAAAAACAATAATATATATATACATAAAATACTCGGTTACAGCACAGGTGAAACAAGTCACGTGCGTTGGTCAAGACGCACGTGAAACACCTTCGCTGCAAGAATTGCATGTAATAAAGAAATAGACAATACTACTACTACTACACACCTTCGCTGTGGGCGATGAACCGTATAGGATGATAACACTATTACATGTACGTGGGCTTCATCCTGTGAATAAATGGGTAAAATATAAGCTACCACTCAAATGGATAATAAAACTACAGCAATTAGACATCTCATCCAACACTAATCACTAATTCTGTTTATACAATTAACTTGCGCCTCTATGTATATTTATATGTTTAATAGTATATATCCAACACCTTTACTTTATTACTGTTTATAAAGTTAACTCGTCCATATATATATTTATTCGTTTATTGTGTTTTAGTGAATTCAATATTTAAAACGTATTTACCTAGCATTAATTATGGACGTTTAAACACTTTTCCACATTATGTATTACATTTACATATATCTAAAATAATGAGATAAACATAACAATTAATACATGCATATTAGTCAAACCTGTAAGTGCCAAAAGGAAGTCTGAAGATAACGAAAGGCTCAGGAAAAGGAAAAAGCAACTGCAAGTCGTAAGTATGTAACGTGTTGTGTCACTGTCCACACTCAGCGCTGCACGGACCTGACTCACGACCACGTGACACCAAATACACATAACCATTGGACAGAATCAACCAATGGCTCGTCCCTAGCCAGTATGGCGAGAAACAACCATAAAAGGCTTTGTCTAATGCACCAATACGATATTCTCAATGCAGATTGAGAATATCCTATAATAAAATAAATTGAATCCTAAAATAAATATTAATAGTAATAGATCAAATATGTTATTTATATACAAACGGCCAAATATTTAGTCCCCGTTACACATGCTGCAACTATGTGTTATCTTCCAAAAATAAATGACAATATGCAAGGCATGCAAAAAGTTAAAACTACATTCCCTGGAATATTTTTTATTATTTAAGCATATAGAACAAAAAATCCAATTACGTTTGGTGCATACATTGTATATGACGCCGCACTCCGCATTGGTTTCACTACGCTGGCTTATCCAGGTCAAAAACAAAGCCATGATTTTGAAAGTGGAACACTTTTGACGGGCTCGTACCGATCTCGGTTTTCATTGGCTTATCACAAGTATAGAAATCCCCAACAAGAGTTCACGTTAGATTTCGCAATTTTTGAACAAATTTAACTGTCTTGATTGAGGGGTCGTCTCATATCTCCAAAACATATTTATATCCATAGAGGTATGGTACAACGCCTTTCCAGGGGTCGGTGAGTTGGGGACTTGTCTTGAAATTTTGACAGTGGCCAGCTGTTGGCATACGCGTTACATGTAAGGGGGGGGGGGGGGGGGGGGTGTTACTAATTACGTAACGCTCTAGGGGTAGAGGAAGAGGGTACTGTGTTCGATTTACGTAATATTTTTCAAGACTATATGTTATTTTTATTCATTACTTAGACCTAAAAAAGGTGTTTTTTAGAAATGCGCGGTCAGTCTAGGATCGATCCCCATCGGCGGATATACAAAAAGACCATGGTATGTGATATCCTGTCTGTGGGATGGTACATATAAACAATCCCTTGCTAAAAAAAAAAATGTAGCGGGTTTCCAAGGCGCGTGTGCAGGGATTTCATTGGGGTTGGGGTTATAGACTGTGTTAAGCGAAGTTTATATGGGCCATGCTCCCCCAAAACAATACATTTCAAATTTTTTAAAGCTTGGGCAAGTAAGGGTTTCGACCTCCAATACCCTCCCCCTGCACATGCACCCGATTCCTCTCTAAGATTATATGTCAAAATTACCAAATGTTAGACATCCAACAGTAGATGGAAGGGAGGATAGGATAGTTTTATTTAACGACACTCAACACATTTTATTTACGGTTGTATGGGGTCGGATGATTATTAAATCAATATCCTTTATCCTTGATGTCGTTAAACACACCCCCACCCCCCAACTTTACCCTTTCCAAACGAAGTAATATTTATTTGAATTTGTTGATTTTAACACGTTCATTATCTACTTTAGTATATTTTATTTTAAAAATATATACATCATTAATGTTGTAACGGGGCCAACTCTATAGCTACGTTTCGCAAACAAACACAGAATTATGGTAAAAGAAAATAGTCACAAAAGCCGTGGTAACGTCTGCCCCAAAAACTGAGTGCCGAGCGCCGAGCTGTGTTAGTTAACATTACTTAATCTCATAGAAAGCTGGCAATAACACGCATCTGTGTGGTGTTTTTAAATTTGGCTAACATAAACATAAAATTAAGTAATGTTATTTAAGGTGTCTACAAGGCAGACAAAATAGGTTTCAAAAACACTCAACTATGGTTTATATAAAAACCCGATTAGTAAGGAACTAATCCTTTTACCCAAAGAAGCGTAAGGGAAAGGGTTACAAATACATATA
Source organism: Gigantopelta aegis (assembly GCF_016097555.1). Lineage (NCBI taxonomy): Eukaryota > Metazoa > Mollusca > Gastropoda > Neomphalida > Peltospiridae > Gigantopelta > Gigantopelta aegis. Next base: position 45,255 of record NW_024533473.1, on the reverse strand, counting down.
AAACATTCCATCGAGGCCTGATGATGTTGCGTATGCGAAAAAAGTACTTCCGCATCCCCCGGGGGTTAAAGTGGACCCCATCATCCAGAAAATCTTCAGGGTAATTGGTGGTCATCGACACCGAGTCCCGCCGGATCAATTTTTTCAGCCCGCGGTTGACTGCATTCCGTAGGGTATTAAAACGGGCTATAGTCATCTCAGGGGACTTCCTAAATACCCCACGACGGCAAATCTCTAGGATACACACCCGAGCCACCCCTTCATTCAAAAAACGTTGACGCAACGTTATTAGACGGTCAACAAGCTCCTTCTGGATTGTAGGAGGGACAATGTCGTTGCCGCCCAGGTGTATTATCACCAGGGACGGCTGGTACGCCACCACAGCCCTATATAATTCCTCCGATATGCGGTCTGCCCGCATACCACCCTGACCAAAAAATCGACATTCGGCTGATACACACGTCACCACGCGTGTGCTATCCTAACCGCCTGACGTAACTGCTACCAAATATAGATACCTTCTCCATGCTAAAACTAGTGGGAGTGGGAACTATTTTCGCGTGCCCCTATCCACAGAGGTTCAGGCACGCCTACTACGGATTTAGCCTCTGACTTCGCCAGTGACTAACTCCGGAGCAGGAGGGGGGGGGGGGGGGGTAAGTTTGAAGTGGGCGGAATTTGGAAGAAAGCCATTTAGTAGGGTCAGCGCGAGCGCGGACCAAATAGCAGACACTTCATAAACTTGAAGTACACCGAGTGGGAGCCGTGCTCTGATTGGCTGAATTTCGATTCCTCGGTGAAGCCTGTTTTTTACCTAAGTCTATGAAGAGTAACTGCATACCAAAACATGTCTGGACTCTAGATTTTAAACCCAAAATAGTTAAGACTGCTCGGCCGAAAAGTTTTCTAGGTGATTTTGAGCAATTGAACGGGCGCCAAAGTAAAATGCGTTAGACTACTTATAAAAAAATAAACATAAGAATTTTGAACTGCTTCCAAAACGTTTAAAGTCTAACTAGCCCAAAAAGGAGGTTGTTATCTGTCCTAGCAAAGGTTGGCGTCTACGGCGAGCCGATGAAGTTAGTGACGTCGAGGTGTGGGAGATCCTGCCGGTAGGGGGAGACTGCTAGTAGCTTGATGATGTGGCTATATTCGCTCCCCGCGATGGTTTTGAGGGCACGATGTAGCGAAGGGTTGTCCATTTCTTTAAGTAGCAGGGCTTGGTGGTAAATCCCCCTCCGGCGAATGGTGACGCAAACTGCGTTGAGCCCCCTTTCATCCCGGACTCGGTGGACGGCGAAGTCCCCTTCATCAGGCTCGGTAGGTAGCGGATGGTACGCCTTGTGTTGTGGCTCACTAGTGAGTTGGCGCACGTCTTCTAAGTTGGTCTTCATCAGCTGATGGTACCGCGGATGAAGTTTGCTGGCCTGAAGCGTCCATGGTTCCTCTGGTTGTTTCTCTGGCTGTTTCTCTGGATTCGGCGGTTTGGTGGGGCGACTTGGCTTGGCTGGTATGGCACTCGGAGGAGTGGTCGCCTTTCTCTTAATTACAGCCGTCTTCCGGGCCTGGGTCTCGGGTGTCGTCCGTTTAACCGGCGATAAACCCTTTATCCCATGGTAGATAGGCGGTGGATCGGGTCGTGTAGACGGCGGGTCGCAGATGGCTGTGTCCGGCGCGTCGACTTCCTCGGTGACTGTTGAAGGGACTGTGATGACTGGGGCCGGGGCCACTTCCATCTTCGTCTTCTTCTCCAGTTGAGTGGCGTTAGGCGGTCTAGCAGACGGAGTCGCTGCCGGTGGTTTAGCCACCGGTTTTGACTCCCCCTGCGCCGCCACTGGCGCACGTCTGCTTTTCCTCCACCTTCCTTTCTTCGGTATGCGGTCTCCGTACACCAAGGTCACGGTCGCCCGTGACCCGGTGTACGCGACGCGGTATTCCATCAGGTTTCCGTAAGTTGCAATTAGTCCCCTCAGGTGGGGGGGGGGGGGGGTAACTGCACAGCACACTCAACGACATCTGATCGGATAGGCTGCATATTTGAAACTGCTAAAACTAGTAATGATAGTTTCAATAACCCGACTATTTATAACAATCAGATAGGATTGAAAAATACGTCTCACTAATTGGTCAACCAGAGGACCAATCAGGGTCACCAAAAACCCTAAACCTGAATAGAACTCATTAATTACACCATCTCTTTTCCAGATACATCAACTGAAAGATATAACCAATCCACGACCAGAAACTGTACATAACTGAGAACCACTCACCAAATTATGCACTTATGTATATATGCACGGAGGACTTCAATAAAATATAAGAAATGTTTTTGCACTTATATGTATGTACGTACGGTAGTAGGAGCGACTCCCACCACAACAGACTAAGGTGAGTATAAATTAATACGGAGCAGACGATGACCGGTAATGAGGAAAACACAAGTAAGAATAATAAACCAATTAGCCTAGTAACTAGATAGTCAATATTCCCTAGAGGGACCTGGGTGGGACTGAGAAACATAACTACCAATACCTTATGACTATTGTGTGAACGAGCAGTGCCTACTACTAACATTTATATATGCAAAGCACTAGGCTTTTTTAAATCCACACTCATACTATAAGGGATACCCCCTTCAAATTAGATTAGCTAGAGTATCCAATAACCCCCCACCTCCTTGCATTCACTATGCAATTCAGGGAGAGGGGGGGAGGGGCTTGATAGCCGTTGGAAACATAGAATAAGGACTTAATGCAATAAGAACAACCATAACACAAAAAATAGGCAAACAGGAACACCGCATGCACTCGCAACATACCACAGGGTGCATTGACTAATGATAACAATGGCGCCGCCCATATACAAAATCAAAATAATGGCCCAGCACGTACTGCAATAAGGAGTCGGACAAAAGAAACTGCCTCCGAGTACACCACTGCACTGCACCTAGAAGGGGCTGGACAAAAGAATACCAGCCCCTTCGCCCTTACCCAAACAAAAACTAAAACTTTCCTTGGCGCTGGCAGGATCTTGGGCAAAACGGACGAACCTACTCCACCACCACGGCAACAGCAACCAACATCAAGCTCTCCACTACCGCCTCTACCTCGTCCAATCCACACAATTGCTCGAGTCTCCCCTGGGTTGTCATGCCACGATCAGAAGAGATCAGGGTCTTTCTAAGGGCCCTATGGGCAACCTAGGGAGACACCCTACAGCACCAAAACGGTCATAATAAAGAGCCACTTTCGGAACACTAAAAACAAAACCTATTGGCTCTCTTCAATATTTCAATTAGAACGACCATCAAAATTGTGCCAAAATTCCTTCCTGTAAACGCGCACCTCTTCCTCTTTAGACATAATCCTAAGGGACTTTCAAAATTCCATAGCACCAATTACACCTCGCCTGTCACCAACATTGGACTGCTGGTGCTCCCTTGCACTCGTCAGTGCAGGCGTCCCCTCTCTAACCCTTCCCCAACTCTTTCCTGTCCTGGAGAGAGGGAACCGGCCAAGGCCGGTCCCTGTGACCAGGATAGGCGTGTGCTACAACAGCTTGCTCTGAATGTGCACGTAAATCACTTTCTCGCTCGCTCTCACACGTCCCCTGAATGCTTTAGGAAATTTGGCATGCATTCTCTCTCATTCAGAGGGATCCAGCTTCTCAAGATCTGTATTTCAGCACAGCACTACACCTTCAACGTCTATCGACTGTCAATCTAGGGGTTTTCTTGACGGGATCCAACCCATCTCGTCCCTTTAAGCTGTGCACCCAAACGGTCTTAACGAGGCCACTCGCGTGGACATATCGATTGGACTTTAAACTTTAAAAAAATTTTTTTTTTTTAAATATTATTAAATAGTCTGATCTTCTCTTCTTTCTCTGATTTAATTTTGGACTGTCCTTCTAAAATGCTCCAAATTATACAAATATTCGGCCGAGTAGTCAATTCTTCTTTATTTTTGGCTTGTAACCTTTTTATTTTTTTTATTTATTCTATTAACTTTTTTACTAATTGCTATTTTCAAAATTCTGCCCATTTTCAAACACCCTCCTCCCCCCCCCCCCCCCATCAAACGAGTATAATCAAAGTATACAACTAAATAAAACAAGAGTTACCTAATCACAAAGTTCACATCATAGTCCAGAATAACAACCTATGTACGTTCCGATATCACAAGGATCATATCCTTGACAAGGAATCAGCGATTATATTGCAAGATCCTGCAATGTGCTGAATGGAGAGGGAGTACTCCTGTAGCATCAGGCTCCATCTCAGGATGCGTTGATTCGTGCTCTTCATGCGATTGATGAACGTAAGCGGGTTGTGGTCGGTGTATACTGTTACTGGATGGCTGGCCGCTTTCACATATATTTCATAATGTTTTAATGCGGTGACAAGTCCAAGGGCTTCCTTCTCCACAGTAGAATAATTTAACTGGTGTTTATTAAATGTCTTTGAAAAGAAACTCACAGGGTGGTCCAGACCTTGGGCGTTCTCTTGAAATAGGACACCACCACATGCGACGTCACTGGCATCCACTGCTAGCGTGAAAGGTTTTTGGTAGTCTGGTGCTGCCATTATAGGGGCGGTACACAGTAAGTTCTTCAAAAGAGTGAATGCTTGCGTACATTGCTCTGTCCACTGGAAACTGGTTCCCTTTTTTAATAGTGCAGTGATTGGGGCTGCGACCGTGGCAAAGTTTGGACAGAAACGCCGGTAGTACCCCGTCATCCCCAGGAAACGCCGAACTTCCTTCCTCGTGGTGGGCGGAGGATATTTCACTTTGGCTGTGATAGGAGCTACTTTCCCAAGACCAACCACATGTCCCAAAAAGGTCACCTGGGCTTTTCCGAATTCACACTTAGTCAGGTTGACTGTGAGTTTAGCATCTCGGAGTCATGTGAACACAGTTTTGTTGTCATGAATATGATCTTGCCATGTATTGTTGGCAATTACCACATCGTCCAAATATACACGGATATTTGGCAAGTCTTCAAGAACACAGTTCATGAGTCACTGGAAAGCAGTAAACTTTGGTTGGTTGGTCTAGGTTGGATGATTCCATCGATAGTGTCGGGAATGCGAACTATATATCAAAGTTAGATTTGCTCAAAGGCTACTTACAAATTCCTCTGTCGGAACGGGCTAAACAGATTTTGGCTATCGTCACCTCAGACGGACTCTATCAATTTAGGGTGATGCCTTTTGGACTCAAAACGGCACCACCCTAAATTGATAGAGTCCGTCTGAGGTGACGATAGCCAAAATCTGTTTAGCCCGTTCCGACAGAGGAATTTGTAAGTAGCCTTTGAGCAAATCTAACTTTGATATATAGTTCGCATTCCCGACACTATCGATGGAATCATCCAACCTAGAAAGTGGGTACGAGTCACCTTTTATCAGCTGGTTCACCTTTCGCAAATCAGCGCACAACCTAAAAGTTCCATCCGGCTTTGGAACAAGTATACACGGGGAACTCCAGTTACTGTTGGATGGTTCCAAAATATTGTGCTCCAGCATATAATCAACTTCAGCTTTGATTAGTGCTCTTTTTTTAGGGTTTACTCGATACGCGTGCTGCTTTATAGGTATAACCGTATCACTCTCGAGTTCAATATCCTGGACCATGATGTCTGTCACCCTTGGTGCATCGGAAACAGATCCGTAAAAACTCGTTGATTGTATCAGTAAGTTCATCTTTACATGTACCTTTAAGATAGCACAGCACATGGTTCAGATTTGTCAACACTTCGCTATTGGAAAGCCGGATGTCTGAAGTGTCACTGGGGTCATCACCTGGTTCAATTGGTTCCACATCCACTGCCATGGTCAGTTGAGTCGCGAGACGTTCACGGTAGGGTTTTAACAGGTTGATATGGCAATATCTCGTAGCCCTGCGTCGACCTGGCGTGTTGACAACATAACCACTGTCCCTAACCCGACGTGCAATCGAAAATGGGCCAAAGTACTTGTTTTGCATGGATGATTTAGGTAGGGGTAAATACATTAAAACTTTATCACCTACTTTGAATTCCCTAACTTTTGCTTTCCTGTCAAAGTATGATTTAATTTTTGTCTGGGCATTAGCTAAGTGTTTATTTGCTAACTGAGTTGCCTGCCATAATCTATCTTTGATTTTAGCTACGTAATTTAGTAGATGATCGGAGCTATCCTCCTTCATCCAACTACTCTTCACTAGTTTGAGTGGGCCTTTAGGGGTGTGACCGTAAACCAACTCGAATGGGGAAAAGCCTAAAGACTCCTGCTTAGAGTCTCGTGCAGCAAACAGTACAAAAGGTATTTTCACTGCAATAGCATTTCAACATACTTTTCAAACCCTGATGGAATCTTTCAAGTGCCCCCTGGCTAGCTGGGTGATAAGCGCTTGACCTTACTTGATTTATGTCTAATAGAGCTAAGACTTGTCGAAACAAATGGGACATAAAATTCGATCCCTGGTCTGACTGAATTTCCTCTGGTAAACCTGTCATTGTGAAATATTTTATCAGAGCTCTCGCAATGACACTAGCATTAACCTTACGTAACGGAATAGCCTTAGGAAATCGGGTATTCACACACATAATTGTCAACAGGTACCGATTCCCTTGACTAGTCTTTGGCAATGGCCCAACAATGTCTATTAAAACCTTTGAAAATGCCGGCCTTGTAATTGGTATCAGTTTGAGTGGGGCTGGCGGAATAACCTGATTGGGTTTCCCCACCATCTGACATACATTTCACGTTCTCACATACTCACTAGTATCACGAAACATACCAGGCCAATAATAATCCGATGCCATACGTTCATATGTTTTTGTACGACCCAAATGGCCGGCAAACAAGCTCTCATGTGCTAAGCTTAATAATTCCTGCCGATATGGTTTAGGCACTACCACTGACACGCATTCACATTCCTCATTCTCATCAAATACTACTTTGGACAGACACTTTTTCATTAGTACATCATTATGTAAATAGAAACTTTCGTTTTCCATAGTCGTCTGTTTTTCATCAACTACTTTACTCCACACAGATTGTAAAGTTACATCCTCTTTCTGTGCCCTACATAGACTTTCTTTGCTCCAGCTAAGCTGTAGCAAAGCTTCATGGGGGCTATCAACTTCAACTGATTGGGTACTTCCCTCAACTGACTGCCCTAACTCAACCTCGTCAGACTCCACAGACTGTAAACTAGGTTCGGACCCTACGTTTATAACAGAGTTGGGTTTATCATTTTCTTCCCACCACTGGGACGGCATTGTATCAGATAAATCAACTTCCTCTGGTTTCATTAAACACTTTTGTCTGGTCATGGATCGAGTAGTAACACAAGCTGGAAATATATCACTGACTACTTTAAGACAGCTGGGGACAGGTGTATCTGACACACCTCCAAAAATGAACAGTGTTGTTTACAACAATTCTCACTCAAATCGTTACCTAACAGGACCTCGACACCACAAATAGGTAAGCTGTCTATAACACCAATTAACACCTCGCCTGTAACCAAGGGAGACTGAATATAAAGCTTATGTAAGGGCACGGTTAAACACATACCACCAACACCTTGGATTACAATACTTTTACCTGTTGCCGACTTGTCTGGATGACTAAGAGCATCTTTTACAATTAAACTTTGCCATGTCACAGAAGATAGAGACAGGACGAGGGTTACTATTTTGTTGATCATTACAAATAGTCCCCACCGACACATACTTCTCATATCTTTGTCGCTCACGTGGCAATGACAAAGTGTTGAACTCGGTCTCAGTCCTGACTAAACCTACTACCTGCTTATTGTCTCGTTGTCGTCGAAAGCACTTCACTGTGATTTGTCATCTTACAGTACGTACAACGTGGCTGGAACGAGTTAGACTTAGCAGACAACTGACTACCGCCTAACGAACCAGGCCGCTGTCTGGCAAAACCGTACTTGGCACTATCATTCACCAAGCTAGACTTACCATGTAAAAGAAAATAGTCACAAAAGCCGTGATAAAGTCTGCCCCTGACGCGGACGTCGTCGAAGCCAGTTAAAAAAAAACACGAACAAAGATGAAAAGTCAAACACCGTGGTCTCCCAACTGTTTTCGCAATGCGAGTAGACGTGTCTACGTGCGCTCTCGAGTTGCCCCCCCCCCGCCCTCCCCTCACCTGGGGGGAGGGGGACTGATAGCCAGCTTTGGGGCTCTACTGGAGTTCCGGGTTACCTATACCGGGACACGGGCGACTGTGTCTTTGGTATGTACGGTGACCCGCCTCCAAAGAAGAGGAACGAAGGGACTGGAAGAGGAAGGAGGAAGAAAGAAGAAACCCGTGCCAGGGACGGCTCAGGGGGGGACAAAGCTGGCGGCTTAACCGCCAGCGGCGGTCCCTTCTGCGTCGCCGCCCCTACCGAGTTCGCCGGAGAGGACGCGATCGCCATCGGCGCCTGCATCCCCGGATCAGCCGTATTCGAGCCTGGACATCGCGATGTGCCAGCCTCCAAGGGCGGTACCACCGACCTCCACTCCCCGGACGCCGACTCCGGTGCAGCGGTCAATTATACCGACCGCTCCCGTTGAGTCGACGCAGGGACATGTTGTTGTTGCGGTGGCGAAGCGGAAGGCGACATCACCGACCACCCAACCAGCCAAGACCAAGCCGCCGCCGGTAGCCCCGCCCCCTGACGACGCCGAATGGGTCCTTGCCATCAACGGACTTCGACGCCAACTGCACCAGTATATGCAGGCGGACACGCGGGATCCCGACTTCGGGGAGGATACCTCAACGCGGACTGGAGACCACTGGATGACGGCAGCAGCTACGAGCTACACAACAAGATCTTTAGTGGAATACGTGGAGTAGTCGTCACGCACCGGAGGGACCAGACCTACAGACAGTGCATCTTGTTCGCCAAGATCGACAACAGATCCATACACAAGATGATCAGTGCAGTCTGCGGCCCTGGCTACTCCAGTGTAGTTCAGACACTACGTCAGCGAAAAGACCAACTGCCGACACTCCGGGAATCTCCAGCCTCCCCGAAGTAAAAACCAACCTAACGGCCTTAACGAGGCCACTCACGTGGACATATATATCGGACTTTAAACTTTTAGACCTACACCGGCCTCGGTGGCGTCGTGGCAGGCCATCGGTCTACAGGCTGGTAGGTACTGGGTTCGGATCCCAGTCGAGGCATGGTTTTTTTTAATCCAGATACCGACTCCAAACCCTGAGTGAGTGCTCCGCATGGCTCAATGGGTAGGTGTAAACCACTTGCACCGACCAGTGATCCATAACTGATTCAACAAAGGCCATGGTTTGTGTTATCCTGCCTGTGGGAAGCGCAAATAAAAGATCCCTTGCTGCCTGTCGTAAAAAGAGTAGCCTATGTGGCGACAGCGGGTTTCCTCTCCAAATTTGTGTGGTCCTTAACCATGTGTCTGACGCCATATAACCGTAAATAAAATGTGTTGAGTGAATCGTTAAATAAAACATTTCTTTCTTTCTTTCTTTTAGACCTACGTTCAAAAGTTTATGTCGAAATTACTTTCTGGGTTTTTTTTAATATTATTAAATAGTCCGATCCTCTCTTCTTTCTCTTATTTATTTTTGGACTGTCCTTCTAAAATGCTCCAAATTATATAAATATTCGACCGAGCAGTCAATTTGTTATATTTTTGGCTTGTAATTTATTTTATTTTATTTTTCCTGGCATTTGAGCTTGTATTTCACATTTGTACATGATGTTATAATATGGTAACCAGATAATGTAACTTTAATATGAGAATTTTATTCTATGTAAAACAGTAATCACTAAGGTTTTGCTTCATCCCCGAAGAGTCAGTATCTATCTGTAATTATTGTATTCTTGCACAGTTCTTTACGCTGTGATTTTATTTAAATCTTTTTACATTGATGTTGATCATCATTTGTTTGCATTACCATAGTTTGACACCCAATAGCCGATGTATTTTTCGTACTGGGGTGTCGTTAAACATTCATTCATTCATTCATTCATTCACTCACCCCCAAAGACCCGGATGATCGGTAACTAGGCCGTGTGACGTCACGCCGGTTCCGAGAATAAAATGTTTTACACACTAATGTATTGAAATTTGTGTTGATTGTGTTTAAAATTAGAGAAACATCCATTTTTATATAACTGCATAGCAACAGAAACTGGAATTGTAAAATGTTTATCTTTGAGTTCGGCGGCAGCTATACACTAGACAGTAAACACTGCAACAGTTCGGCAAAATCGACAGAAAACTACATTTTGTACTTGCGGGCGTGGTTTTGGTTTTACTTCCTTGTTTGAAAATTCGACAAAAACATTTAATAACGCAATTATTTTATTGTGTAGTAATAAAATTAATCTTCGTCCATATACTAAAGTGATATATGTCCATTTAACAGTACATGACATGTTGGACTTTGGTCATTTTTGGCTTGTTTAAAATTGCCTTTGAAGTAGGTTTGTGGGTCGCGTTAAGGATGCCGCCATGTTGGAGTTTTATTCTGTATACTGATCGATAATAAATATTTACGACAATAGGTATGGACTAATAGTGACATGTGAATAACATTGATATGAGTAGGCCTACTGTGTTAAATGCTATAAATACATATATATTTCATAGGCTTCTGGCTGTTGTGAATATGTGCTGAAGTGTTATAAACATATAATACTCTCTCTCTCTCTCTCTCTCTCTCTCTCTCTCTCTCTCTCTCTCTCTCTCACACACACAGACAAACATGTAATACTCTCTCTCTCTCTCTCTCTCACCACACACACACACACACACACACACACACACACACACACACACACACACACACAGAACCACCTGCAATTTCAGTTTTTATTTGTAAGCTTGACTCTACCAGTTACTTGCAGATGTTAGTTTACATCCTTGTCGACTGGAGTGCTTTGTTTATCTGTCATGTTAATCTTCTTCCCGGTAGATAATTTAAAACCGGTTTACAAGCACGTATACTATGTACCTAACAAGATCAAGGTCAACACAACTGTTTAATAATTTAATAGCCATGAGGCCCATATATTAAACAACGATTGAAACTTAACTAAAGTAATTATTTTGTAGATTAGTTAGAGGATAATAAACGAGTTACCAGTTATTATAAAATTTATGTCCCTTGTAAAATAATGTTCATTTGTCACTCGCTAAAGCTCGTGACAACTGAAAATTATTTCACCGATCGGGACGTAAATTTGTTATTCTATTTATTACCTCAGCTATTTTGTCTCTAAAAGCCATTATTTTTTACACACATGCACGAAGGCCAACCTGTATAGAAACGATGTAAACCACTTTACGCACTGTTCTCAGAATTGCTATAACTTTGTAATTTAATCATGTTCATAGATAATTTTCAAAAAAAAAGAGTTATTTTTATTCTGCTACAAATTCTATAATGAATTGCATTAAAATAACATTTTGTTATAAATTTAACACACAAAAAAAACCCCACACACACAAAAAAACAGAGCCGTAAACGCAAACTCTTTGACTAATGCAGAATATTTCTCACTGAGAAAATATGGAAAATATTTTCCCAGTTATGAGCGACCGCTGGGGTAATAAACAAAAAAATAATGAATGAAAAATAATCTAGCACAAATAATATCATATGCAATCGGTTATCAAAACTAACTGTGAGTGAGTGCGTGCGTGTGCATGTTTTGTTTTTGTTGTTTGTTGTTGGGTTTTCTTTGCGTGGTTGTTTGTTTGCCCCTTCCCCTCCAATACACCATGCAATGTAACAAGGATTACAAAATAGTATGCAAATATGGTTATGTAAATAATATTTCGTCAATTATGTAAATTGTGTGTGCGTGTACATTTCCTCAGGGGCGTACTCTCTAGTGAAATAGGCCAGGGGAGGAAATGAATATATAATAAATGTGTTTAGCGACACCTCAGTACCTTTTAAACCACGGCTAACTGTTACCTAGTATGCAGTTACGTGGCGTTTATAATGTTCTGGACTACACAGATATATAGATGTTTATAGCCAGTTTGAGAAGGTTTAACACTTGTTAAAAGGGTGGAAGAGATTTAGTGGATCCTGAGGGGCAGGAAAATAACAAAATAATTATACATGTATATAGCGCGCGTGTGTGTGTGTGTGTGTTAAATGATAATGGAAGACACATTATTATTAAAAAAAAAGTAAAGTTTGTTTTATTTAACGACGCCGCTAGAGCACATTGATTTTTTATCTTATCATCGGCTATTGGACGTCAAACATATGGTCATTCTGACACTGTTTTTAGAGGAAACCCGCTGTCGCCACATATGCTACTCTTTTTACGACAGGCAGCAAGGGATCTTTTATTTGCGCTTCCCACAGGCAGGATAGCACAAACCATGGCCTTTGTTGAACCAGTTATGGATCACTGGTCGGTGCAAGTGGTTTACACCTACCCATTGAGCCTTGCGGCATTATTATTATTATTATTAATACACACACACACACACACACACACACACACACATGTTTGGGGGGGGGGGGCAACTGAGTAGTTAATAGTCTAAAACTCCTTTTCTTCAAGTTTCTATAATGCTTTCCGAATTTTTTTCATGGGGGGGGGGGAAACTGCCCCCCTTGCCCCCATGCTAGCTACGGCCATGATATATATATATATATATATATATATATATACATATAGATAGATATATATATATAGATATATATATATATAGATATATATATTAAATGATAATGGAAGAAAAATATATCGTTCTCCGCTTCATGTCTCCATATTTGGCCAACATTCGTGCATACGTTCGCGGGCTGGTCGAAACCTGCTGGGATGCGGAAGAAGTAATCGTGACCTGCAACCATTTGAAGCTGCAATAAATATGTGTGTTGCCACTTGATACAGTATTGTCAGTTTTCAATGATCTTGTTCTAGTTTATTTGGTTTTCTCATCCCGGTTCACCACACAGTACAATAGAGTAACCTCTGACACGACACAGCGTAGTTCAGTAGGCCTAGGATTTACTAGTGTGTCCCCCTCACATTCCACACAATTATCCAATCAGATTTCTACCCCTATTCTTTGGTACTTTGACACCAGGAAGGACATAACATGCGCTCGTGTGTGGTGGTGCTGATGATGGGAGGGGGTGTGTGTGGGAGGGGGGGGGGGTGTCTCACACGATTATTGCTTGGGCAGATTTCATTTTGTCCTTTTCACTTCCTTTTTGTTTTAATTCAGTCATTTGCAATATGCTTCCTTCTTTATTATTAATTTTTTATTAGATTTAAAAAAGTAGAAAATAAAGTTGTGAAAATAATGGATTTTTCCTATCCTTTTTGTGGGATGGTGCATATAAAATATCCCTTGCTTCTAATGGAAAAATGTAGGGGGTTTCCTCCCAAAAACTATGTGAGAATTATCATGTGTTTAACATCTAATAGCCGGTGTTTAATAAATCAATATGTTCTAGTGGTGTCGTTGAACAAAACAAACTTTAACTGTACAATTTCCCTTTTCTCTTGATAAATATTAGACTTAGTAGTCAAACACAAACTAAATTTACAATAAACACACACACACACAGAGAGAGAGAGAGAGAGAGAGAGAGAGAGAGAGAGAGAGAGAGAGAGAGAGAGAGAGAGAGAGAGAGAGAGAGAGAGAGCGAGAGAGAGAGACCAAACCAAAAAAGTCGAAGATCTGAGTAGTCTTAAGTTCACTCTATGAAGTTGAATACAATAATAAATTTGATTTCTCATTTTTTAAATAGTTTTTTAGTACCTTCTTATCTTTCTTATGCGAATGTCGAGATATTTTCAAAACGGACATTTTCTTGCGTGACAATCTTATACGGCTACCTGTATGAGGGGTGGGGACGAGGGACATGCCCCACTCCCAACCAACACGTCTTTCTGGGGGAGTCCTTTTCAATATCTGTCTGTTGGCCCCAAATAACATAGAATTCCCCCCCCCCCCCGTAATCGTGGCTAGAAATGTTGGATACAGGTAGGCCTGCTGGGGTGTGTCGTTTTAACTTTCCATGGTGCTATCTCGAAGAGTAACAAACATATAATAGTGTACTAGTGTTGTCCTGTATCATATACAAGCACGATTTACAGATTGCACCTGAACATATATACATGTAGTTTGTTGGGGGAATTCCTGTTCATGCAGTTTTTGTCATGCTGAGGGTGTTGTCAAATACTCATTCAGTTTTGTTGCTAAATGCACTCGTAAATCAAAACGTTTGTGCAACAGGGTGGTACCTATTTAGAAAATAACAAGTTGCCCTAACTTCTCATTTGCAGGTGTGTGTGTGTGTGTGTGTGTCTGCGTGTGTGTACATGTGTGTGTACGTACAAACGCGTGCGTGCGTGTGTGCGTGCGCGTGTGTGGTGTGTATGGTTTCACTCCTCGTTTCAGCTTGATGATGGGTGTCCAGTGCATTCATAGGCGGGGTGTAGCCCAGGGGTAGAGCGTTCGTCTGAGGTGCGATCAGTCGCGCGATTATTTTCTTCAATCACACTTTGCATTTTGTTTTTAATTGTAGCTTTTATAAAATGCGAAACGTTTTCTGGGAGAACATTTAATGACATCTCAGTACATTTTAAATTTTGGCTGTTAAATATTTGATGTAACAAATGGTCATTTGTACATGTGGTCTATAGAGGCTACATAAACTACTCCTATTGAATAGCAACAATATATGCTTTATTTGAACTTTTCCCACAGACATACCATAGTCATGGGCTACTGATTGGGATGGGAGAAAATCCGACATGTCCTCAGATAGTGATCGATCCTATGACCGACCACACCTGCATACATGTTCCTTCATCAGAAACATTTTGTTAGATCATTTAAATACACATACATAGTCAGTGTTTTGAAATGATCTTGTAAGAGGTTCGTAACACCGGCATGTTGCAGGATTCAAAAACAAATAAAGTGTTGGTGTCATTTCCATAACGCAAATGCTATTACGGAAATGATAATTTCGGAAATTACAATTACACAAATATGAACCCAAATGGGGCCTCACGAAGTTAGGCTAGAAATGAATATTCCTATCTTGAACGTATCTTTATGAATGTCTACGAAATATAATTTTTATTTTGTTAACCAGTGCCTGTGTAATTTTATGGGTTATATGGTAATGACATTAAATTAAAATACGTAAGAAAGTACTTATACTTACATGTCGGATTAACAGGGTGACCAACCTAATGAAAATAGTTTAAAGCGAGCGTAAACGCCATTTTCATAAAAGTTATTTTAAACAGTGCGAAAAATGTATTTGACATTTATTTAAAAAATGACAATACAAATGAGTATATAATTATTTATATGTGAATTGGAACTTACCCATAAAAAGACCCAACTCCCACCCACACACACCAAAAATCATCAACCAGTTCACACAAAAGAAAGCCCTTTAAAAAAAACCTTTATTGTATTACAGTTTAAGACTCCCACCTACACATTAGCAATAAAGTGACAAACAAACTTGGAACCAATGTTATTTTATGTAGGTACATAATACATTGCCACATTTGCACTATTTCATCAGATGCATGTACTGGGGTCGAACTGATTTGTAGCGAACTGGTTCGGGGACGAAACATCTGCTACCCACATTAAGACTGGCTGCCGTTCTGCATTACACTTACATTAATATTAGAGTACAGTCTCACTACACAGATCACTTCCGGGTGAGAGTTGTTTGATCACGGATCACGGTCCACTATAGTTCCTAATTGTGACGCATGTTATGGTTCACATATTCACTTCTAGGAAATGGTGAAGAATTAAAACAATATGTATGTTTAATGGTAAGCCTTCTGGCTGTATTTTGCCCATGTTATTTTGTAATATTGTGCATCGACCTTTTGGGACATGGGTGTATAACGCAGGAGACAGCCGGAGTGAATCGGTTAATGAACCACCTGTTGTTTTTTTTAACAAATTGCTACTTTAGTGCTTTTTGATTACTATTGGTTTACTCTTCATGGCCCAAGAGAATGCTTTCAGGAAATATGTATAATTTTCACCATTAGATTTCAGAAAAAAAGTATAATTCCTGGAATTTTCGGGAATTACACATATTTCCTGAGTGAATCGGACATTACACATATTTTCTGAATAATACATATTTCCTGTAACATATATAACTTTGCATAACACTGAGGTGTACATTAAATCAGGTTGCACTGTAAGAACAACACTTTCAATTATGTTGTCACATCATATCAGAACACAGAAGATCCTGATAGATATGAAAACACCCAATTGGACACTTTTTAAAAATACTTTTTTTTGGTATAGGTTGCATAGTACCAAAAAGAAAGTTCCGTGTCAAAGTTGGAGGTGCACCTGAAATATTTACGGAGTAAAGGCAGCTGTGGGTGTGATTAGTAGTAATATGTGACATTGATTATTTGTGCAAATACTATTATGCGCTGACAATAAATAATACACTTTTATTTGTTATACAGTTGTTATGCAGTATATACCAGAGGTTGAAACTAATGCGGGGCACCCCCAAAAATGGAACTCCAATTTTCAGCAAAAATGATGGTTGCCATTAAAAACATTTGTTAAATCTTTTAAATGGTATGTGAACCCCCCCCCCCCCCCCCCCCCCATTTTTTGCAGGTAGATTAGATGTGAGGTACCACACTTTTTATTGCTGTACTTCCTGGGTGTGTTGATACGCTGCTTAGGCCACACTTTTCTTTTTTCGGATTACAGATCCGGCGACGTTCATTTTGCCAAAATGAAAAAAAAAAAAAGGTTTTCAGCCAATTTTTATTTTTTATTTCTCGCCTACTTACGATTTTTACAGAGGAAGTGTCAGGGAATATGAAATAAATAAAAGTACAAGCCTTGACATAAGCTAGATCAGCGTTTACAATCCCCATCCAATTCCAACTCCGTAAGATTTTGTCGGTGCACCTTCAGTTTCGGCCCGGAAGTATTTCATTTGGTTGCGGTGCAACCTAAAGTGGAGTGGTGTATAGAAAAGTGGAATTCAATCCCATCTCAAACGGAGTGCCGAAGAATTATTCTCTCCCCGACATTTCATGTATTAATTAATATGTATATTTAAATGTTTCTTCATGAATTTTCATTAAAAATAGTGCAAAGTATGCTTTGAATGGTGTTAATATTTTAATTTATACCCTACCCCGACTTTGCTGACATTTTATTTCATCTGTCAAGTTCGAAATTTAGACCAAACGCATTCAGTGTGACCAAACTACGTCACAAAACAGCGTAGTGACGTCATTTTTTTCGACTGTAATCAGTTGTATTTTAATTACAATTGTGTTAATTAGGAGATAACCATATGGAATTTTTAGATTTGAGGGTGTTATTGTCTATTTGATCCCGCAAATGTCATTTTTGACCGAAGGCGTTAGCCTGAGGTCAAAAATGAAACATTTGCGGCCATCAAATAGACAATAACACCCGCAAATCTAAAACCTCCATATGGTTATGTCCATTGTAAACTGAATCGTTTTTCTACGGAACTAACTGCATATTTGCCATTTCTTGAAAAAAATACCTGGCTACAATCAAACTGTAGACCCTTGAATCGTTAACTTCGCCTGTTCCAATTGTTAATGACGTCATTAACTTTCCGGGTGTTATTGTCTATTTAATCCCGGGAAAAGAATGTAATTAACTAATCACAATACAGAACACACTCGCAGTCAGTTTACAATATCTCACCAAATAGATGAAATAAAGTGCACAGTGCATTAAGGGTTTTTTTGTTCGCCATGTTTCCTTTGTGTGTATTGCCGTTGTTAAGATTACCTCGAAAGAGTGCCGTTACGCAGAACGCACTCGACATTTATCAAAACTAAAAGTAAAGTAAAAAAACCCGTAACAAATTAATTTCAGATAATATTATTAAAGGGCGAAAAAAAACCCCCCAAAACCACACTATCACAATGCACTATGCACTTTGTCGCATGTAATTTGCTGTCATATTGTCAGAGATATCAAACATTTTCAAAATAAATCGAGTTTGTGATTGATTCTAATTTCGATAATCATGTTTGTGGTTTAAATAAATAATTAAACGAATCCACCTGCACACACACACACACACACACACACACACACACACACACACACACTACAATACCTAAAATATATTAACGTTCGGACGCATATAGTGATATATTGATGTAGTTTGCTAATGTTGTGGCCATAATAATTAAGTCATTGTCTCGTACACAGCATGCATAACTGGCCTCAGATAAGCCTCTAATAGAAATTAACGAGACAAATTAGGCAGAGTTACGTCCCCTAACCGCTCTCCAGTTCCAGCGCGTTCCGGTAACAGCAAGAATGGCCGATGACCACAGTTGTTTGTGAATCTTCAGCTGAGATTTATGCATGCCAGCCCCTGGCATCATAAATGTCCCCACCTATGCTTTAAAAATAAAGAATGATACAGATAAAAATTAAGTTGAAATATAGGAGATGAGTCTAGCGAACTGTCACGCACCCTGACTGTTTTGGTTTTCTTGCATGGACATTTTTTATTTAGTTTTTTTCAAAGCTGCAATCTTGCCTCGCATTAATTATCATAATTTCATTTAAACATACAAACACACCTACAGTTTTAATGAATTGTGTGTGACAGTAACACAGTTGTAATAGATAATAACTTGCGTCCCACGGGGAACGCATGTTTTTCATACTATGAAATTTACTACAAGTTATTTATTTCCGAGCCGCTTGTTTTCTAAATTACACACAAAAATAGTATATTTTTGTTATTTCCAAAACACTTATTTTTACGTCAAACCATTATTTACAAAAACAACAAAACAACATTTTTGTAGGAGGGTGGGGCGGACTATATGTAATATTCCGATTAGAACAGTCCGCTTCCCCACGTGCTATTATGTTTGGAGTTCTTTTCAATGTATTTCCGGGGACGCATGACCCAATCCCTCCCCTAAAAATACCACTAGCCAGTCTAGACTTCCTCTACACAATTTCCTGCACACGCGCCTGTTTGACTAAATATTTCGTTTGCTGCAAATTAATTAAGCCTATATACATTCTATTATTTATAAAGTGTAAATTTTGCTGTAATAACAGCTAAATATATAATTTAACCTAAAAACATCTACCTATAGTAACAGTACTTGTTTTGTTTACATCGAAATATTTGTGTAAACATATTTATGTTAGTCTTGAATGCCGATTATTTAAGGTACATAGATGTTAAAATGAAGATATTGTTGTATACATGATTATAAGCGTACGTGGCAGGCAAAACAAAGAACCTAATATTTTTAAAATAAACCCCTCAACAAGTTTACCTCCCCCCAAAGAAAACCCCAGTAACAACAACAAATCTACCCCCAAATAAACAATAGCCTACAAAACAAGCCCATACACCAGTACACACACACACACACACACACACACACACCATCGTTGCTGCTACTGGATCAAGAAAAGTGATATACAATGCTGTAACAGTGGCACACATTAATCACATTTGTATTATTTTGGGGGGCTTTCTTTTGACTACGGCGTGTCAAAACCTAGTTACGAAACACCATGTGAGAAGACAGACTGGCCGGTCAAGCCTTGATGCATATTCATCGTTCTATGAAAATTGACATTTCTCAAATCAATAGCATGTTCCTACGTCGCAGACTATTTCAAGGATTCATCCTGGCAACTATGTGAGCAAAACGTAGGTTATCATGGTGCTTTTTTTACTAGATAAATATTATTTGCTGGTGGTTAGTGCATCATATATATGCGTGTAAAATTGTGTCCATTACACATTGCCTGACAATGACACTGGGCTGCGTGATATGTATTTATGTTGATTGCTATCTAATACTGATAGTTGGCACACACACACACACACACACACACACACACACACACACACACACACACATATATATATATATATATATATATATATATATATATATATACTATGGAATGCTTAATGGTTGTGCATAATATTAATAATTGCAGGTAGATAGTCGATTGTAACTATTAAATTACATATGAAATTGTGTCCGTTACACCTTGTCTAACAATAACACTGGACTCGCTGTTCCGATTTGTTTGCGTATTTTCACCAGTAATGCATTTATTTGCATCGTCAGGATTCAATTAAATTTAATATACGTCATGATGTACGATTTGTTACCTGTGTTTATTCCACTGAAAAATATGTGCATGTTTGCTCCCGAAACTGTATTTATTACCCAGTCAGAAAGTAAAAACCTTATCGTTAGGCGAGGAAGTAAATTTCTGTATCGTTAGTTTCATTATTAACTACTGCATAGGTCGTAGTTAATAATGCAGCTAGCGGTACAGAAAATCGCAGCTAGTCATTTAGTCAAATTAATGTACACGTCCGTTCGTACACAGTGATATATACACAAACACATGCATATTAATTGCAAATATCAAAACTTTATTAAGATGCCGTTTTAACGAGTCAATAACCAATGAGCCCCTTTTTCTTGGTCTCCCCAAGACATGTTCGTAAGTATTTCTGTTAAGCACAAAACATATTGTACATTTTCCTTTCTGTAAAAGAAGGAAATTGCACACAATCTGACAAACAATAATAGTAATAGAAAACTTTATTAACGTCAAAAAATAAAAGAACAAGTCGACGACTACTCCACAATTCAGTAGTAAGCGACTGGAGCGTGAACGCCCCGGAGTAATTTAGTGGCTGATTGGGGCCGCTTAGCGCTATGCAAATCAAGGGCAGACAAGTATGTTTCTAATAGAGGCTATATCAAGGCTGGGAACCTTTTTGCATGTTTTTTTTAAAAATTTCTCCTCCATCCCGAACTTCTTACTGAAAACATCTGTAATACAAACAAAATAAAAACAACAAGAGAAATTGGGTGAATTTAATTTTTATTTTTATTCCATCCTCCGACATTGCCTCTTTAATAAAAAAAAAAGTCCGTAATCCTAAAGAAAAAAAAGAAAAGAAGTGTCGCCGTATATCAGTTTTATTAGTAAACGTTAAGATTATCGGCAATAGGAAAGAAAGAAAGAAATGTTTTATTTAACGACGCACTCAACACATTTTATTTACGGTTATATGGCGTCAGACATATGGTTAAGGACCACACAGATTTTGAGAGGAAACCCGCTGTCGCCACTACATGGGCTACTCTTCCGATTAGCAGCAAGGGGTCTTTTATTTGCGCTTCCCACAGGCAGGATAGCACAAACCATGACCCCAAAAATTATAGAGGAATAACTATAACAAGTTGCCTAGGTAAACTGTTTTCTACCATTCTCAACAACCGTCTAACCAGTCATTTAGAAGAGAAAAAACTGCTATCAGATAATCAATCAGATTTCAGAAAAGACAGAAGAACAACCGATAACATTTTCATTTTAAAAACTATTATAAATAAATATGTAGAAAAGCAACACAAGAAACTATACAAAAAATATGCTTTATAGATTTCCAAAAAGCCTTTGACACGGTGTGGAGAGAAGGACTCCTTCTCAAAACACTACGGCTTGGTCTTGGCGGAAAGTTTTATAACATTATCAAGTCCATGTACAATAAGACAGAAGTGGCAGTAAAATTTTCAAATGGGGTATCAGACCACTTCCCTTCTAACATTGGAGTAAAACAGGGGGATAGTTTAAGTCCTACTATGTTTAACATATATATAGATGACCTTACCTTTCCAACAAATATATGTACACCAGTAACGCTCCAGAAACAAACAATATCACATTTGCTATGGGCCGACTATCTAGTCCTTATATCTGAAACCGCCAACGGTCTACAAGAATGCCTCAACACGCTTAGTAACTTTTGCAAATCATGGCACCTTAATATTAACGCAGCAAAATCAAATTCTATGATAATACAAAAAGGAAAAAGCCCCACTAATCTGAAATTATACCTGGAACAAGATGAAATAGTTCAAACAAACAACTACACATACTTAGGATGCAACATAAACTCTGTCGGAAATTTCACACAAACAAAACTAGAACTAAGCAAGAAGGGCTCAAAGGCCCTTTTTAAATTACATATGACTTTCGGGGGGACAAACCCTCCTCCATATATTTATAATAAGCTTTTTGACTCTCTTATTAAACCGATCCTGCTATATAACTGTGAGGTATGGGGCAGCGAACTCTACGGCAGATTAAAAAAGCACAACCAACACACATTTTTGGACACATTAGAAAACGAGCCATATGAAAAAATACACACAAAATTTTGTAAGTTAAACCTCCAAGTCGGAAAGAATAGCACCAATATTGCATGCAAAAGCGAACTTGGGAGATATCCACTGATTAATAACATACACACCAATATATATAAATACTGGGCATACCTAGAACGCATAGAAACGTCGAGAAAAATTCTCTATGACGCAGTACAATGCAGTAAAGAACTACAGTCACAACACAACATAGGCTGGCATGCATATTGCAAATGTATGTTTGAAATTAACAATATCGACCCACTTAAACTAAAAAATAACAAAAACTGCATGAAAAGAAATGCAAAAGCCATAACTGAAACCCTTAACAACAATTTCAAAGAATACTTTACAATAAAACTAGAAAAATCTTAAAAACTCCAAATATTCAAACATATTAAAGATGAATATAAATTAGCCGAATATCTAAACCAAATTAAAAATGTAAACTTTAGGCAGGTACTTACAAAACTAAGAATATGCGCTCACCGACTTGAAATTGAAACTGGAGGATATAGGAACACTGACAGAAAAGACAGACTATGCAGACTGTGTAACCAAGAAGTAGAAGACGAAATACATTTTTTGACAACATGTCCCACAAACTCACACATACGAAATATCCTATACAATAAAATACAACAACTCTGCCCAGACTTTCAACATCTAACCAACAAAGAGAAATCGTTTTTTCTCTTAGACTGCCCAGGGAATATATCCGTAATAATAGATCAGTCGTGCTATGAAATGTTAAATCACAGAAGGACAGAACTCTCTAGACCCCCTACCACAGTCTAGAACAAACTAAAAACAAAACCACATAACTATACTTTTATTCACTTTCATGTATGCATTTATATCTGTATGCTATTTTATATTCATGCATAAAGGCCATTCATTTTAGAGTTTTATGTAACATTATAACATGTTCATGATGGTAGCATCATTATTAGCACTACTAGTTTATGTTTATGTACATTTCTGTATGATGCATCAGGGCCGTACCCTGACCAAAATCCATGGGGGGCACTAAATTTTATAAATAATTTTTAACATACTATAAAGATTAAACATTTCTATGCTATTACTGGAGATATATATATAAAAAAAAAAAAGGACAAGATTCTCGGGGGGGGGGGGGGGGGGGCAGCTGCAGCTGCAGCTGGAATTGATTGGTCTGTTAAAACCTACACTACAGCGTTGCGCGCAAGTTCTAATAGACCAAATCAATTCCTATTGCCCATAATGTTAACGTTTACTAATAAAACTGACAAAGCAGCGTTTCAACACACCCATGAAGTACAGCAATAGAAAGTGTGGCACCTCACATCTAATCTACCTGCAAGAAAATCGGGATTTAATTAATGTTTTTAATACCCGCATCGGTGTTCCATCGACTGGTACGAATCATACATCTTATAAGCGCAGACAAAGACCCGAACGCCCGTGGGACGGACTATAGCGAAGACACACCAAACCCTACATTGCCTTTATTGCGAGGGCGAACTGGTAAATCATTGCAATATGTTGCGGTGTGTGTGTGTGTGTGTGTGTGTGTGAACTGACATACTTTTAAGGGCGAACATGCTTGGGGCGAAATGTCATGTATTCGACTGAAAGTGGGTACAATTAGTCCAGGGTACGTTTTTGCCAGTTTCTATTGCGGATTAACGGAACTATTGCTATTGGTTTAAGCTCTCAAGCAGGAAGTGAAGAGTAGTCGGCCTATTTTTGTCGATGGTTCTGCAAGAAAATTCAGGTAGATGGACATTTTATTTCGTCATTTATCAGTTACATTTTGTTTTTAATGGTCAAATTCATCCTAAAAATAAGGAAAAGTCAATACCGGTATTCAAAGTTTATTAAAGCACGTTGATTAATTAATCATCGGCTATTGGAAGTCGGACATTTGGTAATTCTGACATGTAGTCATCAGAGGAAACCCACTATATTTTTGTTTTCCAATGCAACAAGGGATCTTTTATATGCACTTTCCTGGCAGACAGCTTTGAGTGCCAACTATTTGACTGAAGTTGACAGGGGAGAGCATGCTGTTTGTAAACGTGTAACTTGTTGACATGGAAATTTGAAGACAAGTTATTTATTTCCGAGCCGCTTGTTTTCTAAATTACACACAAAAATAGTATATTTTTGTTATTCCCAAAACACTTATTTTTACGTCAAACCATTATTTACAAAAAACAACAAAACAACATTTTTGTAGGAGGGTGGGGCGGACTATATGTAATATTCCGATTAGAACAGTCCGCTTCCCCACGTGCTATTATGTTTGGAGTTCTTTTCAATGTATTTCCGGGGACGCATGACCCAATCCCTCCCCTAAAAATACCACTAGCCAGTCTAGACTTCCTCTACACAATTTCCTGCACACGCGCCTGTTTGACTAAATTTTCGTTTGCTGCAAATTAATTAAGCCTATATACATTCTATTATTTATAAAGTGTAAATTTTGCTGTAATAACAGCTAAATATATAATTTAACCTAAAAACATCTACCTATAGTAACAGTACTTGTTTTGTTTACATCGAAATATTTGTGTAAACATATTTATGTTAGTCTTGAATGCCGATTATTTAAGGTACATAGATGTTAAAATGAAGATATTGTTGTATACATGATTATAAGCGTACGTGGCAGGCAAAACAAAGAACCTAATATTTTTAAAATAAACCCCTCAACAAGTTTACCTCCCCCCAAAGAAAACCCCAGTAACAACAACAAATCTACCCCCAAATAAACAATAGCCTACAAAACAAGCCCATACACCAGTACACACACACACACACACACACACACACCATCGTTGCTGCTACTGGATCAAGAAAAGTGATATACAATGCTGTAACAGTGGCACACATTAATCACATTTGTATTATTTTGGGGGGCTTTCTTTTGACTACGGCGTGTCAAAACCTAGTTACGAAACACCATGTGAGAAGACAGACTGGCCGGTCAAGCCTTGATGCATATTCATCGTTCTATGAAAATTGACATTTCTCAAATCAATAGCATGTTCCTACGTCGCAGACTATTTCAAGGATTCATCCTGGCAACTATGTGAGCAAAACGTAGGTTATCATGGTGCTTTTTTTACTAGATAATATTATTTGCTGGTGGTTAGTGCATCATATATATGCGTGTAAAATTGTGTCCATTACACATTGCCTGACAATGACACTGGGCTGCGTGATATGTATTTATGTTGATTGCTATCTAATACTGATAGTTGGCACACACACACACACACACACACACACACACACACCCACACACACACATATATATATATATATATATATATATATATATATATATATACTATGGAATGCTTAATGGTTGTGCATAATATTAATAATTGCAGGTAGATAGTCGATCGTAACTATTAAATTACATATGAAATTGTGTCCGTTACACCTTGTCTAACAATAACACTGGACTCGCTGTTCCGATTTGTTTGCGTATTTTCACCAGTAATGCATTTATTTGCATCGTCAGGATTCAATTAAATTTAATATACGTCATGATGTACGATTTGTTACCTGTGTTTATTCCACTGAAAAATATGTGCATGTTTGCTCCCGAAACTGTATTTATTACCCAGTCAGAAAGTAAAAACCTTATCGTTAGGCGAGGAAGTAAATTTCTGTATCGTTAGTTTCATTATTAACTACTGCATAGGTCGTAGTTAATAATGCAGCTAGCGGTACAGAAAATCGCAGCTAGTCATTTAGTCAAATTAATGTACACGTCCGTTCGTACACAGTGATATATACACAAACACATGCATATTAATTGCAAATATCAAAACTTTATTAAGATGCCGTTTTAACGAGTCAATAACCAATGAGCCCCTTTTTCTTGGTCTCCCCAAGACATGTTCGTAAGTATTTCTGTTAAGCACAAAACATATTGTACATTTTCCTTTCTGTAAAAGAAGGAAATTGCACACAATCTGACAAACAATAATAGTAATAGAAAACTTTATTAACGTCAAAAAATAAAAGAACAAGTCGACGACTACTCCACAATTCAGTAGTAAGCGACTGGAGCGTGAACGCCCCGGAGTAATTTAGTGGCTGATTGGGGCCGCTTAGCGCTATGCAAATCAAGGGCAGACAAGTATGTTTCTAATAGAGGCTATATCAAGGCTGGGAACCTTTTTGCATGTTTTTTTTAAAAATTTCTCCTCCATCCCGAACTTCTTACTGAAAACATCTGTAATACAAACAAAATAAAAACAACAAGAGAAATTGGGTGAATTTAATTTTTATTTTTATTCCATCCTCCGACATTGCCTCTTTAATAAAAAAAAAAAAGTCCGTAATCCTAAAGAAAAAAAAGAAAAGAAGTGTGGCCGTATATCAGTTTTATTAGTAAACGTTAAGATTATCGGCAATAGGAAAGAAAGAAAGAAATGTTTTATTTAACGACGCACTCAACACATTTTATTTACGGTTATATGGTGTCAGACATATGGTTACGGACCACACAGATTTTGAGAGGAAACCCGCTGTCGCCACTACATGGGCTACTCTTCCGATTAGCAGCAAGGGGTCTTTTATTTGCGCTTCCCACAGGCAGGATAGCACAAACCATGACCCCAAAAATTATAGACGAATAACTATAACAAGTTGCCTAGGTAAACTGTTTTCTACCATTCTCAACAACCGTCTAACCAGTCATTTAGAAGAGAAAAAACTGCTATCAGATAATCAATCAGGTTTCAGAAAAGACAGAAGAACAACCGATAACATTTTCATTTTAAAAACTATTATAAATAAATATGTAGAAAAGCAACACAAGAAACTATACGTATGCTTTATAGATTTCCAAAAAGCCTTTGACACGGTGTGGAGAGAAGGACTCCTTCTCAAAACACTACGGCTTGGTCTTGGCGGAAAGTTTTATAACATTATCAAGTCCATGTACAATAAGACAGAAGTGGCAGTAAAATTTTCAAATGGGGTATCAGACCACTTCCCTTCTAACATTGGAGTAAAACAGGGGGATAGTTTAAGTCCTACTATGTTTAACATATATATAGATGACCTTACCTTTCCAACAAATATATGTACACCAGTAACGCTCCAGAAACAAACAATATCACATCTGCTATGGGCCGACGATCTAGTCCTTATATCTGAAACCGCCAACGGTCTACAAGAATGCCTCAACACGCTTAGTAACTTTTGCAAATCATGGCACCTTAATATTAACCCAGCAAAATCAAATTCTATGATAATACAAAAAGGAAAAAGCCCCACTAATCTGAAATTATACCTGGAACAAGATGAAATAGTTCAAACAAACAACTACACATACTTAGGATGCAACATAAACTCTGTCGGAAATTTCACACAAACAAAACTAGAACTAAGCAAGAAGGGCTCAAAGGCCCTTTTTAAATTACATATGACTTTCGGGGGGACAAACCCTCCTCCATATATTTATAATAAGCTTTTTGACTCTCTTATTAAACCGATCCTGCTATATAACTGTGAGGTATGGGGCAGCGAACTCTACGGCAGATTAAAAAAGCACAACCAACACACATTTTTGGACACATTAGAAAACGAGCCATATGAAAAAATACACACAAAATTTTGTAAGTTAAACCTCCAAGTCGGAAAGAATAGCACCAATATTGCATGCAAAAGCGAACTTGGGAGATATCCACTGATTAATAACATACACACCAATATATAAAATACTGGGCATACCTAGAACGCATAGAAACGTCGAGAAAAATTCTCTATGACGCAGTACAATGCAGTAAAGAACTACAGTCACAACACAACATAGGCTGGCATGCATATTGCAAATGTATGTTTGAAATTAACAATATCGACCCACTTAAACTAAAAAAAACAAAAACTGCATGAAAAGAAATGCAAAAGCCATAACTGAAACCCTTAACAACAATTTCAAAGAATACTTTACAATAAAACTAGAAAAATCTTAAAAACTCCAAATATTCAAACATATTAAAGATGAATATAAATTAGCCGAATATCTAAACCAAATTAAAAATGTAAACTTTAGGCAGGTACTTACAAAACTAAGAATATGCGCTCACCGACTTGAAATTGAAACTGGAGGATATAGGAACACTGACAGAAAAGACAGACTATGCAGACTGTGTAACCAAGAAGTAGAAGACGAAATACATTTTTTGACAACATGTCCCACAAACTCACACATACGAAATATCCTATACAATAAAATACAACAACTCTGCCCAGACTTTCAACATCTAACCAACAAAGAGAAATCGTTTTTTCTCTTAGACTGCCCAGGGAATATATCCGTAATAATAGATCAGTCGTGCTATGAAATGTTAAATCACAGAAGGACAGAACTCTCTAGACCCCCTACCACAGTCTAGAACAAACTAAAAAACAAAACCACATAACTATACTTTTATTCACTTTCATGTATGCATTTATATCTGTATGCTATTTTATATTCATGCATAAAGGCCATTCATTTTAGAGTTTTATGTAACATTATAACATGTTCATGATGGTAGCATCATTATTAGCACTACTAGTTTATGTTTATGTACATTTCTGTATGATGCATCAGGGCCGTACCCTGACCAAAATCCATGGGGGGGGGGGGGGGGGCTAAAATTTTATAAATAATTTTTAACATACTATAAAGATTAAACATTTCTATGCTATTACTGGAGATATATATATAAAAAAAAAAAAAAGGACAAGATTCTCGGGGGGGGGGGGGGGGGGGGGGCAGCTGCAGCTGCAGCTGGAATTGATTTGGTCTGTTAAAACCTACACTACAGCGTTGCGCGCAAGTTCTAATAGACCAAATCAATTCCTATTGCCCATAATGTTAACGTTTACTAATAAAACTGACAAAGCAGCGTTTCAACACACCCATGAAGTACAGCAATAGAAAGTGTGGCACCTCACATCTAATATACCTGCAAGAAAATCGGGATTTAATTAATGTTTTTAATACCCGCATCGGTGTTCCATCGACTGGTACGAATCATACATCTTATAAGCACAGACAAAGACCCGAACGCCCGTGGGACGGACTATAGCGAAGACACACCAAACCCTACATTGCCTTTATTGCGAGGGCGAACTGGTAAATCATTGCAATATGTTGCGGTGTGTGTGTGTGTGTGTGTGTGTGTGTGTGTGTGTGTAAACTGACATACTTTTGAGGACGAACATGCTTGGGGCGAAACGTCATGTATTCGACTGAAAGTGGGTACAATTAGTCCAGGGTACGTTTTTGCCAGTTTCTATTGCGGATTAACGGAACTATTGCTATTGGTTTTAGCTCTCAAGCAGGAAGTGAAGAGTAGTCGGCCTATTTTTGTCGATGGTTCTGCAAGAAAATTCAGGTAGATGGACATTTTATTTAGTCATTTATCAGTTACATTTTGTTTTTAATGGTCAAATTCATCCTAAAAATAAGGAAAAGTCAATACCGGTATTCAAAGTTTATTAAAGCACGTTGATTAATTAATCATCGGCTATTGGAAGTCGGACATTTGGTAATTCTGACATGTAGTCATCAGAGGAAACCCACTATATTTTGTTTCCAATGCAACAAGGGATCTTTTATATGCACTTTCCTGGCAGACAGCTTTGAGTGCCAACTATTTGACTGAAGTTGACAGGGGAGAGCATGCTGTTTGTAAACGTGTAACTTGTTGACATTGAAATTTGAAGACTGAAGAATTGTGGTAATTCCGGCTCATGCAAAAGTAGCCCGCTTCGTGACACTCCGTCGCAACAATTGCAAAGCTCGGCGATCTATTTCGAGACGTAGACCACGTGATCGCGCACTGGGCGATTCCGCCTTGTGCAGCAGTTACAGGGGCCGTCTCATATCAAGCGACGTTACAACATGGAAGAGTTGGCCAATGCCGTTTTGGATGAATTTGGATTTCATTACGTCATTAAACCAAAACAATTACACATTATTGATTCCATTTTGAATTTGAAGGATACATTTGGGGTGTTATCGACAGGATACGGCAAAAGTATGTGCTACGTACTGCCTCCTCTTATGAGACGACCCCTGTAACTGCTGCACAAGGCGGAATCGCCCAGTCTCGAAATAGATCGCCGAGCTTTGTAATTGTTGCGACGGAGTGTCACGAAGCGTAGCTGAATGTGGGTGCTGTCGGGTTTCTTTCTGTAGTAAGTGTATTAGTGATTAATATGTGGATTTTTTTTGTATCACTTAACTCGAAAATGATTGATGTAAAGGTATTTGACATCAAACATAGGATTGTTGTGGTATTAGAGCGGGACTCGTTGCCTACCGTTTGGTAGTGAGGAATTGCCAAAAAAAGACATAGGTTGGTCTCTGACTGTAATGAGAGCGTGTTTATGTCCAAATGTCCGTCTAGCTCTCTTACAGTCAGAGTACTCGGGCTAATGCAAAAGTAGTGCTTTCTGTGTAAAATGGGTGTATATTAATAAAAATGTTATAGCCACTAACACTATCCTATAGAAACACATAGCGTAGTTGAATTGGAATTACTGGGGATGCAGTCGATTCGTCCACTGGACAATTCGTCCACGGATGATTCGTCCACTGAAAATTTGTCCACTGAGGAACTCGAGACGATTCGTCCACTGGGTTTTTATTACCCCAGTACATTTCGTCCACGGACTAAATAATGTGTACTACATGTACGTGGGGGCTAAATAAATTATTAGATATATTTTACCCCTTATTGTTTTTTGCTGTCATAAATTTACAAAGGTGAAAATAAATTATATTGTATTAGATTACGCATGGTAGATGTTTTTGTAACAATGCTCTGCAGACATAATTCTTTGACGTTTCTATTTATTCAGTTATTTATTCGGGAAAAAATGCAGTCATCGAGTGGACGAATTGTCCGAGGTGAGTTGATGAATCGTCCGTGGACGAATTATCCAGTGGACGAAACGTCTGGAAAGCAATTACTGAATACTTGTACTTTATCAAGTTTATGTATATATATATATATATATATATGGGAGTTAAAATTCATAACTTATATTAATTTTTATTTATTTATTCCATTAGGCTACACAACTGGATTTTTTTTGTTTGCCGAAGTCATCAAAACA
This sequence comes from Gigantopelta aegis, assembly GCF_016097555.1. Lineage (NCBI taxonomy): Eukaryota > Metazoa > Mollusca > Gastropoda > Neomphalida > Peltospiridae > Gigantopelta > Gigantopelta aegis. The sequence goes on along the minus strand of NW_024533473.1, from coordinate 13,873 downwards.
TTTTTTCCTTTCTTCATCTTTTGATGTTTTTCTTTTCGTGATTCAAGATAAAAATATACAAATGACGAAACGCTATTAATTTGGTAAATATCACCTTTTAAATGTTAGTTTATGCATATATGTATATTTATATTTTTAAATTAATTCCCTTTTTTTTTTTTTTCCCACCCCCTACCCCCAGGTGTACCCTAGTGACGACGTCACATTGGACCGATTGACAATTTTATTTTTCCTCACTCCTGATATATATATATATAGAGGATTAGAGATTAATTTGACGTCATGGATTTTAAACAAATCTTTGAAAACGCTATGCTGAGGTACACAGGTCTTGTTGACTTGTAAGCAAATGACCCATCCCCTGCAACAAATTACCTAGAGACCTTGCAGATTTGCATGCCATTATTAACCGGGTTAATAACGTAAATTATCACATGGGTTTATCACATGGATATCATGGGTAAGTTATAGGATAAATATATATATAGAGATATATATATAGAGAGAGAGAGAGATATAGATATATCGTCCGTTGCCCTGTTTCGGTCAGGGCCCTGTTTCGGTGGTTTCGTCGTTTGTGCTCAACAGCACATACATTTGAAGATTTCTGATGTCGTTGACTTTTGCATGGGGAAAGTAAACAAATGTCTGTCACATTCACAGAAATGTTCGTAAATTAAGGTTAACTGGCCCTTCTCAAATTCAACTAGCCCTCCATTTATCATATTGGAGTTTAACTCCACAGCTAAAATTAAAACTGTTGTTGAATAATAACCATTTGTATTAAAGAAAACCGATGGATTGACGTTTAACTTCATAATGAATAAAGTAAAACTTCATATAAAAACATGTCATTAAGTTTTAAATCCATACCAACTCAAATAAAAAGAAAAGAAAAAGAAATCCAGTATAAACAAACATGTTTCTTTACAAAGTACCATTAACTTAAAGATATTAAATCTCATTTTTAATACAGGGTAAAAGATAAAGCAGTACAAACAGACTAAAGGTAGAACTGCGCATGCTTTAGTAAACTAGTCTGGGAGTGACAGTCCTCTTTGTGGCTATGCAAGAGGGGTGGAATAAACTTTGTGGTGATGCAATGGGTGAAATTCACAGCAAATGATTTCCGCGGATGTGGCTGTTCTCCTAGATCTAGAGATCAATGGAATCATCCACTGTTTTACGAAATGCCCATTGGACTATGCTTTGTGCAGAGATACGGCCCTGATTATGTATTATGGTTGTGTCATTCAGATTACCTTGGATGTTCCATCAATTGCCTTAAAACTTGTATCACAAAAAAAGTTAACTTATGCAGTTTGATTGTAATTTGTGAAGAATTTTTGTTTTAATTTACACTGCACTTTTTGAGATGGTATGGGTTTAAAACTTAATAAATTAATGTTTTTATATGAATGTTATCATCATTCATTATGTTGGCACTGTTGAAATATAGAACATATTCCATGTCTTCTGCTGCCAGATCTGTAGTTCGCGGTGTGTTTGTCACATTCTATTCAGTATCGGTGTGTTTCTTTTTTAACTAGTACCATACTCGTCAAAGACTAAAATCGATGGTCGCCCAACGGACTACCTTTCTAAAAGTCTTAGTCGCCCTTAGCCAATAAAGGTCGCTATTGGCGACCGGGCGACTGCTAATTTTCAACCCTGATTATAAGTACATGTTTTGTTGAACAGCATACATGTTTTGATAAAACACTGAAAGGTTTTGTGTTGGAAAGTTTTGGCTGTAAGATATACCACAAAACATTTCACTCACCTAAACAGGTTACGTAGTTAACAGTATTTACAACTAATGCATGCTACAGTTTTTGACGCACTTGCAGTAGTCTTTGCTACATATAGAGGCCAGTTTAGTGCTCATTTGAAACGTAGAAATACTAATAAAAAGGTAGCTATTTGAATAACAACTGTCTGTGTATAAATATTGATATGATTTAGAATCGAAAGCTTATGCTCACCGAAACTGGTCCACCCATGATATATATAGATATATTTATCAATTATTGACTGTTATTGAGGGCAATATCATGTTTTATGGACCGAAGAAATTGATATTGACCGAGGCCAAGGTCAATATCAATTTCTTCGGTCCATAAAACATGATATTGTCCGAAATGTGGTCAATAATTAATTGTTTTATTACACAATGTCATCCATAAGACTCGTACATTCCTTCTTTGTTTATCAGAATTGAAAGACGCCAAGGCTTATAATTTCCCGCAATGCGTTAAAACTGATGGGATTTAGTTAACACGCAGAGGAATGCAGAAATAAAACAGTTGAAACATTCGAGACATTATATCCAGGAAGTGTCAAAATCATATTAATAGCAAAATAAAACACAAAATGTGATAAATCTGAACATACATTTTGTCACGGGGATCCTATAATACCCGTAACTGAATGAAACACGATTATCAAAATATCTCTCCTAACTGTATATCTATTAGATCTCTCTGTAACAGGCAGTTATATACCCGCGTTGGCTCGTCTCTAGGTATGATCAGAGATACGATCTTATATAAAGTATATATTATTATAGCACGTTTAGTTCACTAGAAAACACAACAAAAACACAATACACTTTGGAATCTGTATTAACCTATGCTGACAAATGTACAGCCGCAGTAGTTAATTAATAACAACAATAATAACAACCCAGAACTGATCACTTAATTAGTTAATCTCTAGGTGTCTAGTTTACACAATATGCTAATCACTTCACCGTGACACAACACCCACACGTGTGATAATTGAGAAACGCTTCCAGGGGAACTTAATTAATAAAGGAATTACAGCTCTATTCCTAACTGGTTAATTTTTAATTAACCCTAACTACTCATTCAGTAACCTTGTAACACAGAATTAATACTGGTACCTATCACAATAAAGACAATAACCTACAGTTTACCTAGGTCTTCTAGGATGACTGGCTAAGCTTTATATTACCAAATACTTGTATAAATATATAGAACAGTAAGACTACGATTTACTTCGTCAGATGACCGAAGACACTGTCTAAAGAATATTGGTATAATACAGTGTTAAAATATTTAAAGTCACATCAATCACATCAAGGTTATACAACAGAGCAGAAATAATATATTTACCAAAGTCCAAACGGACTAACGTTCCCGGGAGCCGTCCTTTTTGCTTCTCCTCATAACTCTAAAACACTAGCTATTTATTATAAATCGAATATCGCCTGGGGGTACATCGCGGCACCGAATCTTATCATGTGAGTTTCCACCACGACCAGAGTCGGTATATTTTTCTCTGATCGTCAGACTGGCTGACGCCGATCGTCGCCAAATCACGGTTGTAAAAACCGCACTCGCTGAGGTATTACGTAACTACTGGCCACATGGCCTCCGCATCTGACTGGGTGTGTACTAGAAACAGCTCGATGACCGTCGCGCAAAGGTATCACGTAACAAGTTGTCCATCTGGGCTTAAGTGCAATTTGGAACTGCACACGGCCTTCTAAAACAATTAATTTCGCCACAGGCGAAAGAAATTAAGAGCATGTACCGTCACACATTTATACTATCGACTAAGATCAGTAATTTCCGCCACTGAACGTTTGACTGAATTCGTACAAGTAATCGGTTCGATGATCTTCAAACTTGGAAATAGTGTCCAATACGCTTTACAGCTTATGTACAGGGGAATGTCCTCGTAACTCTCCATTCCTGAAAAATAATGGAGATGAGTCCCATTATTTTTCAGGAATGGAGCGTTACGAGGATATTCCCCTACTTAAAATACACCACTGAATAATAATTTTATGTGAAATTATGTTAGTATGGAAATTAACACCAATGATTTTGGTGGGTTAATTAAGTAGGGTTTCATCTCTCATTAATGAAAAATAATGGAGCGTTGAGACAATACTGTGACTTCGCAGGTGTATTTTAAATAGAAATAAAATATACATGCCTTGTGAATGCAATCAAAATGTTTAATCCTTGCAAAAATTGTTATATTCAAATTATATTAGACGTTAACGCGGTGGACTCTGGAATCTACTCTTTGCAAATGAACGGGGGCATAAGGCATGTTTATAATTTCCGAGTTCACTTGAACAAAGCATAAATATTATGAACTGTATCCTTATAAATATTGCAAGATATTTTAGTTTAGATGTCATAAACCTTGTACCAGAACATACTTAATGTTTTTCAGTACTTTGCAAATGTAAATCTACGTCCGTGTAAAATGAACGGGTAAGGTGAAGTTCGATTTCATTAGCCCTATGTCATAATCATGATGGTGCAATGCCCTCTAAGCATACATGAATATATTCATTTTTTCTGCTTTATTAATAGTTTTTAACAAATAAATTATGCTCAATAAATTAAAAATACAAGGCTGCAATCGATGTACAGCGGTTGCAAAATGAAGTACTAGTAGGCGTTGGAACTGACAGAGTAGGAGTTGAGGGTTTATCGAGAGCTACAGACAGTGAGTAGGGGTGGGGGGCTCTATGGGCCGGAGTCTGTTACCACAGAAGTGTGCAATGTAGTCCACTTGAAATGCATATAGTTGGTGAAATTATTGGCCAAGAATAGAACAAGTATGACTCAGTGGTTTTCCATTTAAAAAAAAGAGCTACATGTATTTTCTGTTTCATTTTTTTGTAAATTCCGTTTCATTTCCGTTTCAGACTACAATATGTAATTCTCATTAAATCAAAGTAAGTCTACATATTAGTAGCGAAAAATCACATCAGGAGCAATGGCTACAATTATAATAACTACATAAAGCATGATTGTCCAACAATTAAGTGCACTGCTTTATTCAACGGGGCTTAGGGTTCACAAAATGTAAACATTTATTTTATCATCTCTTTGACAGTCTAACGTTGTCTACAAATTGAAGTATGAGCATAACACAGCAGAAATAAAGTAACATTGCAACTTTCAGTCAGCCGTTTTTTTGCTAAACGTTTGCAAACATATTTTGACTGGTGGTTCCCGAAATGGTCATTCGGTTTAATGTGTAGCGTAAAAATCTGTCTTCCAAGACAAGCGTTAGTGACAAACCGCTGGTTAAATTTACTCCTGGAAAAAAACCTGTCCCATCTGCGCAGGTGCAACAGACTAAGCAGTAAACCGGCCCAAGTTCAGCCAGCAAATGTTTCGCTAACGTTCGCAAAGTATTTGATTGGTTCCCAAGGTGACCATTTGGTTTACCGTGAAGCACATAATCCAGTCTAGCGTTTGCCAATAGTACTGCACACGGGTCAATCGTCAGTTTTACAGCGTGTGGAAATAGTAAAATAGTATTAATTTGTTTAACTTCGCGGAAAATTGTAATTCCGTTTCCAAATGTAAATTCCATTTTACAATGGGAATTCCGTCCGTTTTCCGTGATCGCGGAAAATCATTGGGTCTACTGTGCACATGAATCAAAAAAATTTTTTTTTTAAAAACAAAGGCAATGAGCAGTAATGGATGCTGTATTCGTGGGAAACTCAAAGTTTTCCTGAAGAAATTAACCCATAAAAGCTGAGCTATACATTCAGACAAGAACCAAGAAAATATGAACTGGAGTCTGAGCAACTGTGGTGAAAATAGACGTCAGAAATGAGGGTAGTGAACGTCGCATGCGACGCCTTGTTTTGCAACTACTGCCCTCCCCTTCTTTTGTTTACCAATCATGCACTATTTAAAAACATTAACAGAGCTTGAGATGTTTACTTTGAGCTCAGCCATGGCTGTTTGTGAGAGACTTTTCTCAGCTATGAATAGGGTAAAAACATCCCAGAGAAGTGTTTTGGGGCAGAGAATGTTAAATAATATACTCACAATAATGACACATGGGCCAAAATCCATAAACATTTTTCAACCAATGCCAGCCATAAAAGAATGGCTCACAAGTGGAAAGGGTTCTCGCCACATCCACGGCCACTAAGACATACATCGACACAATAATTATATTGAGATGAACAAGTGGACACTACCAAACAAATAACAAATATTAAATCAACAAATGGACACTATTTAAAAAATAAAGTTTAAATCAACAAATAGAGAAGACAGTGGATACTACTGGACAGACATATACACTTAGTACTTTCTGAGTAAGTGTTGTAACCTATTGGCAAATTCTTTATTTATGCAATCAAACCAATTACTTTAAGTATTATTACATTATTAAGTACTGTATCGAAACAGGTCATAACAAATATCGTTTTAATGTGTTTTTTCGTTGTGTCAGACTACTGTGAGCAAGTAACAATGAACACACGTGTGCTATTGTAGTCACGTGACAGTGGCACATGCAAAACCACTTTTGCCTCAATGGTGCTTTACTCAAATTTTAGATTGTGATATTTTTAATTTCTCTCTCTCTCTCTCTCTCTCTCTCTCTCTCTCTCTCTCTCTCTCTCTATATATATATATATATATATATATAGATATAAATATAGATATATTGTGAACTGAAAACAGATTAAAAGTAAATATTAAAAGAGTAACTACACCATTATTACTAAAGTATCTGAATCTCACTCAATCATGCATGATTGGAAATGTATGTAGATTCCTAATCCAAAGTTCAATGGCAAGCGTTTCACTGACGTTCGCGAACTATTTTATTAGTTCCCGATGTGGCCATTTGGTTTTTGACAATATCCTTTGATAGTGACGTGTGTAATAAAAGTGTAGTGTAGGGTCCGCTAGTTTGCATTAGTATTCGACATTGTAACATTTCCTTTTTGTTAATTCATGTATTATACTACTGGGCTATCCAGGTGTGGCATGTATTATACTACTGGGCTATATCCAGGTGTGGCATGTATTATACTAGTGGGCTATATCCAGGTGTGGCATGTATTATACTACTGGGCTATCCAGGTGTGGCATGTATTATACTGCTGGGCTATATCCAGGTGTGGCATGTATTATACTACTGGGCTATCCAGGTGTGGCATGTATTATACTGCTGGGCTATATCCAGGTGTGGCATGTATTATACTACTGGGCTATCCAGGTGTGGCATGTATTATACTGCTGGGCTATATCCAGGTGTGGCATGTATTATACTAGTGGGCTATCCAGGTGTGGCATGTATTATACTACTGGGCTATATCCAGGTGTGGCATGTATTATACTACTGGGCTATCCAGGTGTGGCATGTATTATACTACTGGGCTATCCAGGTGTGGCATGTATTATACTACTGGGTTATCCAGGTGTGGCATGTATTATACTACTGGGCTATCCAGGTGTGGCATGTATTATACTACTGTCCTATCCAGGTGTGGCATGTATTATACTACTGACCTATCCAGGTGTGGCATGTATTATACTACTGACCAATCCAGGTGTGGCATGTATTATACTACAGGGCTATCCAGGTGTGGCATGTATTATACTACTGGGCTATCCAGGTGTGGCATGTATTATACTACTGGGCTATCCAGGTGTGGCATGTATTATACTACTGGGCTATCCAGGTGTGGCATGTATTATACTACTGGGCTATCCAGGTGTGGCATGTATTATACTACTGACCTATCCAGGTGTGGCACGTATTATACTACTGGGCTATATCCAGGTATGGCATGTATTATACTAGTGTGGCATGTATTATACTACTGACCTATCCAGGTGTGGCATGTATTATGCTACTGGGCTATCCAGGTGTGGCATGTATTATACTACTGGGCTATCCAGGTGTGGCATGTATTATACTACTGGGCTATATCCAGGTGTGGCATGTATTATACTACTGACCTATCCAGGTGTGGCATGTATTATACTACTGACCAATCCAGGTGTGGCATGTATTATACTACAGGGCTATCCAGGTGTGGCATGTATTATACTACTGGGCTATCCAGGTGTGGCATGTATTATACTACTGGGCTATCCAGGTGTGGCATGTATTATACTACTGGGCTATCCAGGTGTGGCATGTATTATACTACTGGGCTATCCAGGTGTGGCATGTATTATACTACTGACCTATCCAGGTGTGGCACGTATTATACTACTGGGCTATATCCAGATATGGCATGTATTATACTAGTGGGCTATCCAGGTGTGGCATGTATTATGCTACTGGGCTATATCCAGGTGTGGCATGTATTATACTACCGGGCTATCCAGGTGTGGCATGTATTATACTACTGGGCTATCCAGGTGTGGCTTATGTTTTCAAATATCCACTCTTAAAAGAGGCATTCTTTTTGTTATATTATTTATATAATTATAGATTAATAGCATTATCTCCAAGGGTTTAAATCGTGCCCACTGTAGAATGTTCTTGGATAAACAAAGAATACTACATGAGTGATAATTAGAAAACATTTTTGCTTCCGAGTTGCTTCAAACCGTACCTAAGGAGTCAACATTGGCGTTGCCTGGGGAGGGGGAATGGGGACTATATGCTCTCTCCAAGCAGCCCTCTTCTTTGTTTTTCAAACCACATTATTTATGTTTTTCTGTCGACCTATTAACAAGGGGCCGGGTCGTAGCTCAGTGTTACAGCGCTATCTTGATGTACAACCGATCCCCGTCGGTTGACTATTTTTCATTCCAGCCAATGCTCCACTACTGGTGTAACAAAGGCTGTGGTATATAATATCCTGTCTATGGGATGGTGCGTATAAAAACTGCTTTGCTGCAAATCAAAAAGAGTAACCCATGAAGTGGCGGCATCGGGTTTCTTGTCTCAATATCTGTGTCAGACGCCATATAACCGTAAATAAAATGTGTTGAGTGTGTCATTATATAAAATATTACCTACCTTCCTTCCTTCCTTCCTTCCCTATTAAGAGTCTCAAAAACAACATCACTGCACGTACGTAGGCCTATTCTGGATAACATTGTTTTTTCTATATCAGTCGCGAGATCTCAATTACGCTAATTGAATATTTCGTATTAGTACATGTATGTTTGAGGTGTCTGCTAGATTATGTAACCGTTTGTTCACATCAGAAGATAGAGAATGGTTTAGCCAAAATTTAGCCTTTTGCAAATTCTATTGGCCTTTTTCTTGTGTTTTTTTTCAATTAGCCAATGGCTAATTTGGCTATCGACAGCTTAAGCTTGAACTTTTTTAACATGCACCTATACCATGCACTAAGGTTTCAGGCATGTCCATCCCAGGTCTTGTCTCTGTCAAACATTTGGTAATCGAAGGAAACCCGCTACATTGTTCTTAATGCAGCAAGGGATTTTTTGTATGCACTTTCCCACAGAGAGGAAAGCACATACCATGGCCCTTGACCAGTTGAGGTGCACTGGTTGGAATGAGAAAAAAACAATCAGTTGATGTGATCCATCGAGGTGCTTCGATCATGCGATGCAAAGACCTCAAGTGAACACTCAACGAGAAATTAAAGTGACAGACCCTAGTTTTTAAACACTACAACGCAATTTTCACTATTAAAGCCATTTTTGATAATTTAAATTACATTTTATTATTTAGAATGTTCACTTTTGTATACCTATTTCAGTGGTTGTCATCTGGTATGTGGTTATCCAGGTTTTAGTAAAATCCCAAAATACATTTTTCATAATTCTAAAAACGCACTTTGAGAAATAATGGTTATCGAGACAATTTTAATAAAAAAAATTACGATATTTCCATGTTTAAACATCACAGACTTTAGCTTCTCTCAATTATAACCGTATTCAAATGTGCTGCAGGTTTGTAGATTAACTAAACTTAGTGTCCATTTATATGGGCTGAAACTGGGGTCTGCGCAAGGCTCACCCTGGATAAAACCCAAACAAAAATTGCAAGCTTAATAAATAGCTGGTAACTAGCTGGTAACTACCTTGCGACAAGGTTATACAAGCATATTTTACACGGTAGTAACTACCGCGTTTCGAGCTAGTATTTGGAACCTTTTTACAAACTTGCGACAAGCTTCCTGCAAGCTTGCTACGAGCTTCCCGCAAGCTTGCGACTAGCTTCCCGCACGCTTGCGACTAGCTTCCCGCAGGCTTGCTACGAGCTTCCCGCAAGCTTGCGACTAGCTTCCCGCACGCTTGCGACGAGCTTCCCGCAAGCTTGCAATGAGTTTCCCGCAAGCTTGTTCAGTTTAAGCTAGTATTTGGAATGTTTTTACAACCCTGCTGCAAGCTTGCGACGAGCTTCCCGCAATCTTGCGACGAGCGACCCGCACGCTTGCGACGAGCTTCCCGCAAACTTGCGACGAGCTTTCCGCAAGCTTGCGACGAGCTTTCCACAAGCTTGCAACGAGCTTCCTGCAAGCTTGTGATGATCTACCTACAAGCTTGCATCAGTGGCAGCCATCTTGCATCTTGTATAATTCTTTAAAAAAAACCCAATGGTTTTAAAGTGAAAAACATGAACAGTTAAAACAAAAACATAGATGCTACATGTTGTCAGATACTTAGACTACAAAATTAGTTTACCTGTCTGATAGACATGTTCCTTGTATGTGGGATAGTCTTGACTAAACTAATATGCTAAAAAGCTCCTGGTCCTATATTCTTCTTCTTCTTGTTTTAGGTTATATTCCTCCACTATTTGGAGATCCACACTGTGGTGTAAATTAGTCATTTGTTTGTTTCTTCTTATTTTCTCCTGTTCCACCAAGCAGGATTCAACCAAACTTGGTCCAAATGATCCTCTTATAGACCTGACCAAGTGTTGTTATTTTTCAGGCCAATAAAAATTCCAAGATGGCTGGCCTGGCTTCTGAATAACTGAGACATTTTTAACTTTCACTCAAGTTCCACCATGCAAATTTAAACCATATGTATTCCTAATGATCCTCTCATGGCCCTGACCAAGTTTGTTATTTTTCGGGCAGATTTAAAATCAAGATAGCTGCCCTGGCCTCTGATTGACAGAGACATTTTTTTCTTCTTTTCAAGGTCCACCAGGCAGGTTTCAATCAAACTTAGTCCAAATGATTCTCTCATGACTTACTAAGTGTTGTTATTTTTGTGGCTGATTCAAAATCCAAGATGGCCACCCTGGCCTCTGGCTCAGACATATTCAACATCTTCTCAAATTCCACCAGGCTAATTTCAACCAAACATGGCCCATGTCATCCTCTCATGGCCATGAATATGTTATTATTTTTGGGGCCAATTGAAAATCCAGTCATTACAAGATGATTCTGTTTTAACCATATTGTATTATCATTCGTATGTATTATTAATTTTATTTTAATTATTATTGTAAATACTATCTAAATCTGTTACATGTATGTTTGGTTGTTTAGCCACTGTTCCCACTGAATTTGATAAATCATACGAGAAGTTATGAATTAAAAATAAATAACCCTGATAATGATTTGGACTTAAGCTTTTTCTCCACAAGTGTAGACATGCTTTCACAGTTGAAGATATACATGCAGCAAGCTTGCAAAAATGAAAACATGCTTGCGGGAAGCTTGCACAGTTGAAGATATGCATGCAGCAAGCTTGCAAAATGAAAACATGCTTGCGGGAAGCTTGCACATTTGAAGATATGCTTGCAGCAAGCTAGCAAAAATGAAAACATGCTTGCGGGAAGCTTGCACAGTTGAAGATATGCATGCAGCAAGCTTGCGCATGCTTTCACAAATGAAAACATGCATGTGGCAAGCTTGCAGAAATACTGACTGCCTTACGTGAGCTAAATGTTAGCTTGCAAATAGCTTGCATTGCTTGTACTACCTTGTAACAACCTTGTAACTACCTTGCAACAACCTAGCCGCAAGCATGCATTTTTTTTGGGGAAAATACAGTACCTGTAGCCAAATTATTAGCCAAATGAAATTTTTATTAGCCATATTGAAAATGCTTTAGCCAAATTTCTTTTACGCAGTACTGTATAGAGTATTTATATATGAATATGAAAATGTATCTTTTTCAGCTAATTGTGTAGAAACTGGAATAAATAGGAATAACAAAATCTCAATGGGGGTATATAGGGGCAGTTAATATATTACTTTGATTTTTCAGCAGAGGTAGGGTTGGGATGGGGTTATGCAGTATCTTCAGAGTTTGAAGCAAGTACCCCATACACCCACCCCCACTTCTAAGGCCTATGACATTAAATTAACAAACATACAGAAATATGGGGGTGGGTTGGATGTTTATGGATGGTTTTTTTTTTTTTTCTTTCTTCCTTTTTTCCCAAATAAAAAATTGAGAGTTTGACACCCAATAGCCGATGAATTTTTTGTGCTGGGGTGTCGTTAAACATTCATTCATTCCTAACGTTCGCGAACTATTTGATTGGTGTTTGTCGTGTCCATTTGGTTTAACGTGAAGCGCACAAACCAGTTTAGCGAACGTTTTCTTTTCGCTCGGTCTGGCTGAACTCGGCCCTTGAGATGGCCTACATGTCTTTCGGCCCTGAACTGGCCATCTTCATAAATCAAGGCTAATATTCGTTCCTCGTATTCAGCCTTGTTACATGTCGTCAAGAAATCGTGCCACAAAATGCTTAAATTTCATTGGATGCGATGAGATCTGATTGCAACGAATCGCAACGCTCCTTATAGATTCCCTTGTTATGTAAACTCCCATGTTGGCGGGCGAACACTGATATTGCTTTCAAGATTGTCACATTTTACTGATGCTGTGATTGGTCAGCGATGTCATCGTGTAAGGGACATAATCGGTGTTACAAATTTTCTTCCAATAGAGGGCGCTAGTAGTGGATATCAGTAATCTTGACTACATGTATCAAGGCTGAATACGAGGAACGAATATTAGCCTTGATTTATGAAGATGTGAACTGGCATGTGTATTCAAATTGACACGCATTGTCGGTCTGTTTTTATTACTTTGGTTCAAAGATTTTACAAAATAAAAATAACAAATTACAGATCTTCCAGACATTGCTGTCATACATGTTGAATGCATGCCATTAAAATTAATAACCGTGATTATTAAAATAAGCAAACATTATAAGGCCTATGCTGTATTCTGTTTCTCGTTACCGGTCGCGAAATCGCTATTACGCTAATTGAATATTTGGTAGTATTATTATGTTTGAGGTGGCGGATAGATTATGTAACCGTTTGTTCACATCAGAAGACATAAAATTTTAGCCACTTGCAAATTTTATTAGCCATTTTTTGTAAAAATTAGCCAATGGCTAATTTGGCTACTGACAGCGTGAGCCCTGGTCTGCACCTTTAAAACATTTTTCGAACCAAATTATATACGGCGCTCGCATTTACATAATATACACTATTGACTTACAAGTACGTCATCTTCTAATAGAAATCAAAGCCTTAATCTCAGACAGTCTTTGGTTTGAATTGATATTTAAGAAGCCAATCAGATGTCTTTAAATTGATATCCAACATGTATCATATCTTCATGTGATAATATCTTACGTTGTTGCCTAAAACATTTTACGCAGAGGTACTCTTGGTGATTACTGTAAAGAATTCATATTTGTTTAGTGCATTTGGCACTGTTCTTTTACCATTCTTCGTCATTATTGTTAGGTCTATAAACCTTCAGACTACTGAACCTTCGGACTATAGAGATGTAACCCCTCCAGCCTTTAGAAGAGGTCAGTGTTTTTGTTGTTTTCTGTAAGTGATAATCATCATCATATGCCTGACAATCTCATCTCTCTTTGTCCCTTAGTTAGGTCAATATATCTGAGGCACTTGCATCCATGGATCATTTAAATATTTTCATTGTATTAATACAAATTAATTTAAAAAATGGTGGTACATGCACCAGTGAATCTTTGATTTTTATATTTGCAGTATGCAATTTGTTTAATGACTACTAAGTCTGAAGTGAAGTGGCTGCAAAAATATTTTACATATAATTATTTAACATTTATGTATTGATGTTTTGTATGCTAGCTTTCATGACCAATAATTATTTTTGTTATATGT
>NW_024533472.1:0-59915 GCF_016097555.1 Gigantopelta aegis | reverse complement strand
TTTACTGGTGAGGCAATCGGTTCTTCCTCATCGTCCGATGAGTCCAGTGGTAAACGTCTTCGTTTAACACCTTTTGGAGGCAACTTGGGTGTTTCCATATCAGTGGAATTGTCAAAAGAGTCCCGAAAGTATGACATGACGGCATGTTCAGAATGATCAGTGGCCAATCTGTTTTTTATGTCTCGGAAATAATCCCTATCGTTGTCGAGTGCAAGTATCACTTCATCGTCTCTAGGTTCAAGGCCTAATGTAAATAGCTTCGAATGAAGTAGGTTATAGGCACATGACAACACGGCACTCTTATGCAAATCCTGCAGAAAGAACAGCCTTGTTCGCATAATGGCCATCTGCGAATTGGTCAACTGTGAACCAAAACTGATTCAATAAGCACGTGGTTCCATTCCTCTCACAGGTAGCCTGAGACCCGGAAAGTAAATATTTATATTTGTCTATATTAGTCTAAATTGTCCTTGGCAATTTTTCCTGAGCCAGGGACAGCATTCGAACATGCTAGAGGAGATCATGGTTTTGCCAGAATCCGCCTCTCTCTGTAGGTAAATATTCACTTTCTTTTTGCCTTTCCCACGGAGTAAGGAATGGACCAAGACATAATACCTTCTGGGTGGGATATTCTGTTCCTCACACCACGCGTTTAACATTTTGTTTTGGAATCTTTTAAATTTTCACGGAAAAGTTTCTGAAACACCGATTTCTGTACAAAATTAAAAAAAATATTCTTTCCTTGATATTTGTAATGTATTGTACTTTTCCCCGCACCTCTTGTTACGAGTGGGCCTTGGAAAAAGGGGGATTCCCAACACTCACCCGTAACACACATTGAAAGTGATGAATCACACAACAAATTAACAAAGTTTATGAATATTTAATAGGAAGACAATAAAATATATACAAATACAGAGTATGACAGTTTCTAATTTGGCAGATGAATATACAAATACAAGTGGGCAAACAAATATAATGCAAAAGTCCACAATCAAGGTTATATTTACCCAAAGTCTAGGAATGTCCAAGTTCAATCAAATCACATCATCAAGATCCAGTGCACATAAGTCTTCCATAAAGTCACATAAGCAAAGCACATATTCTTCAATTCAAAGTTCAAGCGAGCAAATCATATATTATACTTTGTCTCCGACGTGGAACAAGTTATCACTATATTAATACACAGTATTGTCTCCGACATGGATTACAAATATCATAATGCATAGTGACCGTCTGCCAGCAGGTCTACACATCAACTGAACTTCTCTCTCCTCTCTAACCCTGAATTCTGGGTAATCATAAGCTAAGAAGTTTGTAAAACTCACTAAAGGCCAATCTTATTATATAACACCAATCCAAGCTAATCAATCAGTCATTGAAACACAGCTCTGCTCGCTCATGCAGAACTACCACTCATACCAAGCTTAATCTTTGAATTTAATTACAACTTCTTATGTATACCACAATATTGTAAAAAATAGCACTAAATAATATATACACAAACCCATAACACTCTTTACACTGGTTTTATATACTTTCCTTTTATGATCCCCAATAGTCGATGTGTATTTTTGTGCTGGGGTGTCGTTAAACATTCATTCAGTTTACATTGCTGTCGTGATTTTACCGAGTATTTAGATTAATTAAAGGTCACTTACGATTTATCTGATTATCAGGATTAGTATGCTTCTAGCCTGTTGGCGGTTCAGATGCAAGAGTCTCGCCTCTCCTTTCCAGAATCGTCTGCTCTCGTTTTTTTGCCATGTGACGCTCCTCGTCCAATGGGCGGGTCCCTTTTTCCCGCCAATCCCTACATGGTAAGGCACCAGTAGATTATTTGTCTCCAGGGGTGTCAGGCGGCGGACCAGTTCCAACTTTGACATCCGGTCGTCGATTGGTCGCGAGTCACCACATTGCGTAAAGCAATCTCCATTTGTTGCATTCCTGGTATTGGATAGTCAATCCTGAATTCTCGACATGCTGGACAAGTGGACAGTCGAATTGAATAGACATGCATGTCTCTTTACCGCAGTTGATTTTCTTGAAGGAATGTGTTCCTCAGTAGTATATGATACGTACTATTCCAACCAGTGATTTACAACTAAAGTCCGAACCAAAATGTTAACAACTACGAAAAATTGCCAATCTCGCCACTCTCCCTTCAGACCCACTGCCAACCTCGACCCTCTCCCTCCAGACCCATCGCCATTATCCCTACAGCCAACGTCAACCCTCTCCCTCAAGACGGTGGCCCTCAACCTCGACGCCCCTCTCCCCGGACACGCCACGCTTTGTTTTGCCACTATAATAATTGAATTTGCAAAAATTGACAATTTAATCGAAAATGTTTAAGCATTATATAAGGTACACAGTAAAAAAGTTGCAATAGTGTAAAATATACTGATGGAAAGAAATACGTGAAATTGTAGACAGAATTTAATTTACAACTACAATAGTAATGTGGTTAAATTCTAACACTGGATGTGGGTTTTGATTCCAATCACTATTTACTGTTACGCTATATGTGATTCCTTATTTCTGTCCATCAGTTTAATATTATTTTACACCGTCTCAAAAGCTACTATCATATTCGTAGGCCACAATATTAATAGAAGTGCAAACTTTTGTAACACAAATTTCCATCCCTACTATATGAATGATACAAAAGTCCGCCACTCTCAAATTTTGTGCCATTTTGAACCGCAACTTCCACAACTTATCTGCTCGACAAAATGTTTTTAGGTATCAAGACGATTATTTAATTAGATTACAGAAAAAATAAAGTGAACAAAAATGTGTAAGTATGCAACACGTTCTACTTTGGTATTTTGCGTCTCCCGCAATACAGGGTTTTGGCAGATAATCTAGTATTTCGTCCACAAAACCGCACCAAAATGACGAGTGCCGGATACCGTATTTATCAAAGCATCACGTACGCTACTAAAGACTTGTATTTGATCCTTAGATAGCAAGAACAAAATAGGTTGGGTAGGTCGGCGTTTATTTTATTTTAATTATTTTTGTTTTATTTATTTGTTTTCATTCTCTTTCTTTCTCTCTTTTTTCTTTTTTCAACTACATTCTCACCTGCTTGTTCAGATAAAATAATAATAATTACAATGATGTGGAAAACAGTGATTTCCATTATTTATGCACTTAAAATCTAAACAGCACAATATAGCCAACACCTCGATGGCCCGCTCTTGAAAGTAGCGACCGCAGCTGCGCCCATATTCCGAAATGCTACGAATTGGGTTCACAACTGGTGGTGATGTGATGTTCGAGGCCAGAATACGCTTGTTTTGATGACGATTTTGCACGTTTCTTTGGTTGTTATGACAAGTACACATCTTCCGGTAATTCCGCAATGAACCCATCATATCATACAACATGGTGCGCACGATCTTGAAAAGTCCTTGAATATTGGATGGGGGGCCTTGAAAAGTACTTGATTTGCATACATATGCCTTGAAAAATACAGAGTTTATTATAATGCATTAAATCGTAATTGGGATGAATTTTATGTGAAATGCAAGATTTAAACATGTGGTGATAAAGTGTTTGCAACTAATCCAACATGGCTGACATAGAACCCTTCGGACATGATTGGCGTACGCCCGAAGGACCATGCATGTTCTATGTCAGCCATGTTGGATTAGTTGCAAAAAACACGGCCTAACTGCTCTTCTTGAGGTTTATTAAAAAAATGTTAGACTAGTTTAGGATATATCCTAGATATAACAAGTGACGTAGAACTTACATGATCCTTCGGGCGTACGCCAATCATGTCCGAAGGGTTTCTACGTCACATGATACTATTGTACTACGTTACTCGACTACACCGCCTCCGCGAATTACCATTTAATATTTGCAAAAAACACGGCCTTATAGCTATTCTTGAGGATTTCTTTCATTTAAGATTTCTTTACACTAGTTTAGATATATTACATCAATGGAACTCAACGGGTGTGACGTCATAACATACTATTATAACCACCGGAGGTATTGGCGGAATATTACGAAGTATTACGGAAATACCCGATGACGTCATAATGAGCTCTATATTCACAACAACGTAGTCATGGGTTTGTGTACATAGCAACGTAACCATGGGTTCTCTTGTAGTTACTAATGACGTCATAATCCTCTATATAAGAGATCAGCGCTAGCAACTCATTCCTGAACCTTTTTGGATAGGGGCACGCCAAAATAGTTCCACTTCCACTATGAAAATTTCTTGGAGTGAACACTTCAAAATGTTTTGAAAATGACAACTATCGACGAGTTTTTCAAGCCAGAAGGAGTGGGAGAGGATATTTATTATTCTCTTATTATCGGCCATGGAGAGTATGACATGGTACATCCCCAGTTTTTACAGCCGAGGGCATTCGCCAAAAACAAACATGGCGACTTGCCAATAATGGAGGATATGTAAAAACGTATCTGGTGGATTTTGAAGAATTACATGATACAGTAATTGACCAGTGGTCCACGCCTCAAAATGAGGATCTACAAAAGAACCAGTACAACTTGATACTAGAATTAAAGAGCTTCCTGAAGAACAAGAACTGGAAGGTTCTAGTGTCATACCATGACAAAGAGAGTAGTATGTCTGGCAATATACCGACATATGGTTCACACCTACACGTTATATGGAAGACTCAACCCAGCCAGGATCGTCAGTATAGGCGCTTACATCGTCTTATACAATTAGACGGGGCTACATGAAAGTCAAGAAGATGACACGCCCACAAAAGTGGTCCGTATCTTCATTTATGCAATATGTGATGGAAGATTCAGAGAAAACTTTTTTGGGGACTAACGACCCAGAAATGCTACGTAAATGGAAGGAAATTCGCGAGAACGAGCGAGCATGGGAAGATGCGGGTTTGAATGCACGTTATAATGCAAATAATTGTTTACCATCTTTTATTTTAAGTACACTTGTGCATTGGCACATTAGAATTACCAGATAAAAGGTTTTTGGGTTTTGTTTATGTTATGTAAAGATGCATAGGGTATACCCTCTCCCACTGCATGTACCATATATCTAAAATTATACTCCGTATACTAGATCTCTTATTTAATGTTTCCAACGTTATGCCCTAGTCGTGATGAGCCATAGTTTCTAACTCCCCGAGAATTTTCCCACCTTAGCTAGACATAACACTTCGATAGACAAAACTAGTTGTAGTTTAAAATGTGCTGAGCTGTCATTAAACAGGGTCAATAAGCATAAGCAGATAGCGCTAAACGCTTCTGACGTCACTGTTCGCATCTATCTTGTAACATGAGAATAGTGATGTCACAGTGGTCTAAACGCAAATAACTATTTACGAAACGCTCTATCCATTCTTCATGCATATGGCACCTGATATTTCTTGTTTATTCAAATTGGACAATCAAATATACATTAATTTACTCATTTATAAAACAAAACATTCTGGTCAGATTCAAAACAATAGTCTATGTACATCCACTGGCTCACTTTTGTTTACACCCAATAGCCGATGAATTTTTCGTGCTGGGGTGTCAAACATTCATTCATTCATTGATTCAGGGCTCGCCCTTTGACTGGCTCTTCGTCCGAAAACAAATCGGATTCAGAATCGGATTCTGAAAAGTCTGGCTTCAAATTCTTTTCCTGTAATAAAGGAAAGAAAATGTGCTAACTACACACAAGCTAGAATTTAACCATATATACATGTACACTCTAAGGTCAGATTAATTGTTGACAGTTCAATCATGATTCACACTTCAAATAAGATTGATTGCAAGTATTTCTTTGTCTATCCAGGTATAAGCTTTATAAGTGCACAGTACAGTCAAAAAAATGTGTGCAGTTTGTTTTCGGTTTGTACTTGCATGAACCAAACAATACTTGTAGTCAATTGTTTTCCCAACCATGAATCATGTCCGAAAGGTTCTATGTCAGCCATTTTGGATTTCTTGCAAAAACACCACCTAGTAGCTATTCTTGAGGTTTTCTTTCATTTAAGATTACTTTAGACTAGTTCATCAAGGGAGTAATAAAGCTGATTTGAAATGTTGACAGAATATGTATGATTTCAAAGGCCTAATGAACAAAAACGAATTGAAATGTTATCCTTTCGAGACTCCATTAAATCATTTAATTTTTTTTTTTTAACGTTTATCAACTTAATATTATTAATTGTTTTAGTTCATATGATGACCAAGAGATATCCGAAGATGTGATTTCTAGTGAAGATGAGTTTAAAACAAAGTTAACTTAACATTCAAAATGATGCAACAGTATAATATCTGAGGTACCTGAAAAAGTATGCAACCTAATAAATCCACCTGTCTGTAGACACCTGTACGGTTTTGAAATAAAGTTAGGTTAGTATCTATTCAGTTAATGGACTTGATTTAAAAGCAGTTTTGCATTTTATTTATTTTCACTTCTAGAACCAGAACCATATGTAGAGCCATCGAAATTCCGCGATTTTCCGTGTTTGTGAAAAAATGGCAATTTCAGTGATTTTCCGTGCGGTAAGAACCCGGTAATTCCGCAATGAACCCATTATATCATACAACATGGTGCGCACGATCTTGAAAAGTCCTTGAATGTTGGATGGGGAAATTGAAAGTCCTGGAAAATTACATATGCCTTGAAAAGTACTTGAATTTACATAAAAACCTAATTCTTGTTCTTCAGGAAGCTCTTTAATTCTAGTATCAAGTTGTACTGGTTCTTTTGTAGATCCTCATTTTGAGCCACTTCTATGACTTTATTGAAGCATGCTACCCACACCACCAACTTGATCTTGTTGGTATGAGAACAACACTAAAAGGTATCATTCATTCTGTAAACAAATTTGTAGGAGAGGAACGCTGGAGTCCAGAGAAAACATTATTCCAGCAGAAATCATGGCCAAGTATCTCGATCAAGAAATACCGGTTGCACTCACAAAGCGTTTAAGAGCAAGGGCCGCTCCAAAACAGATTTGAAAAAGTTCGCAATCACCTCATCCTTCAAACAGCACTTACAAATGGCAAAAGGAGTGGGGTACGTTGTGACAGGTTATGAATGCAAAGTCTGTCGATGGAAAAGTTGTTCTTGTTGGAGGATGGAAAAACTTTCAAAACATCTGGTGCCGCAGGGGTTCATTATGAAATAAGAGATTTCCTGACAATGGTATACTTTATTGAACATATTCGACCAGCATCTGACAATGACCAAGTCTTCTGTCAAAGTAATGGAAAACATGCCACTGTTAGTGACATAAACAATTATTTGCAAACAGCATTCAGTGATTTTGGGATGGTTTTCAACCTTGCTGTGCTTCACATCACTTGCAGTCTTATAAGAAAAACTCTTGTCAGTCTTGCAAGAGACAGAGGAGTGAGCAGGGAAACCCAGATTGATATGGCAAAACACATGGATCACAGGGTTGAAACAGCTGACAGTCACTATAACACAACTGCTGGCCTTAAGTACTCTTCAAAGCTTCATTAACGTGAAGGACCAAGAACAGTGGATACAGATTCTGATAAAACAGAGACCACTGCAGATCCTGAAATTGAACTCGAAGTGTCTGCAAAACTTAACATTAGTGCAACCCAAAATACAAAAGTGATCGGAGCTCTGTATCCTATAGATTTGGTCGTCCAGAAGTGTTTCTGCAGAAGACCGCGAGCGAATTAACAGGTGTTGTGCACCGCTTATTGATGCTAGGGTAGCTGATGGAGGGCCTGTAAAATGTGAAGATATAGAAGCAGGAGAACAATTTCAAGACTTGTTTGGTACTTACACCAAAAACAGCTGTACAAAAGAGTGAGATTGGTGATCAGATCTAGAAGAGACAATGCATGTGGATTTTTTCACTGTATATTATACGTCTTTATGTTAACCATATAAAGATTTAAAGGGACATTCCCGAGTTTGATCCATTGTAAGATGTTTCCGACAAATAAAATATTTACATATTAAATATATTTTCTTGTTTAGAATATCAGTATCTGTATATTCAATGTGTTTCTGGTCGTCTTAATATTTGTAAGAAGCCCAAACTGAATTTTGTCTTCAAATAATTTCGTACGTACGAAAAAATAGTTTTTAGGAAATAAAATGAAATTTAACCTAGTGCAAATATTAGAATGATTAGAAACTTACATGATCCTTCGGACGTACGCCTATCATATTTGACGCATTCATTTATTTTAAAGAAGGACCCTCCTCCTCAGTGTGAACACTGTCAGTGTACACTGACTGTGCGGCACATTTTGGTGGAGTGTGATCATCTCAAGCCGACAAGAAATGATATATTTGGCAACAGAAATGTTTTGGAATCGTTTAAATTCCATCCAATGTTAATTGTAAAGTTTTTAAAACACTTTGACTTCTATACAAAAATTTAAGATATACTTAACTTGATTTTATATATTGTATTATACTTTCCCCCCACAGCTCCTTACACTGTGGTTTTACATGAGTCTATATAAATATGTTCATATACTTACCATTTGTGACACCCAATAGCCGATATGTATTTTTGTGCTGGGGTGTCGTTAAACAAACATTCAATCAATCAAACCTATCATGTCCGAAGGGTTCTACGTCACGTGCCACTCGCCCCGTGGGCGGCTCAGCCGCAGTTAAAAGAAGTGCTACCGTTGACAGTGAGGGCCCGTCGACATCAAAGCAAGGAAAGATGTCTAGTCAATTAAGATTTCTTTAGACTAGTTTAGAATACTTCCGCTGGGAATTTAGGAAATGTGAAATGGCTGACATAGAACACACATGATCCTTCGGGCGTACGCCAATCATGTCCGAAAGGTTCTATGTCAGCCATTTTGGATTTCTAAATATAAATACAAGAAATCCTCAAGAATAGCTATAAGGCCGTGTTTTTGCAACTATGTATTAAACCGGCGGAGCCGCTGACGTTGAACATGACTGGCGTACGCCCGAAGGGTCATGTAAGTTCTAAGTCAGCCATTTTGAATAATTAGCAACAACACGGCAATGCTGCTATACTTGAGGTTATAAAAATCGTTAGACTAGTTTGAGAGAATATATCACATCACCATATCTCATACCGGATATGACGTAGTAACAATAGAATAAAATACTATAAATAGAGGTGAATCATAATATACAATCATTCCATGAATAATGTTCGCAGCTATAGCATTTATAGCAGTAGAGGCTTTAGAGGCGGTCATTGAATTTGGAGCTAGTGAAGCAATAGCAGCAATAGGAGAATCTGTCACACCAGCCATAGCGGAAGTATTGGGTGAAAATACTTTTGCAATAGAAGGAATTACAGAAGCATCTAAAATAATAGCAGAATCAGCTGCTAACGCTGCGCTTAAATATACCAAGTCACAAGTCAAAGAGGCTATTAATCAATTAGGGCAATTGAAACGAAAGCGAGAAGACGAAGGCCTAGATATAATATCCCAGCATTCCAATCAAAAAGGTTTAGGAGCTGGAGTAGCTAACAAATTGTGGAATAAGGCCAATAAAGATTTAACATTTGAACCTGCAAGTAAAAAGCCTAAAAAGGAACGTCCTCCTGATTATATATTTGAAGGAGAAGAGGGAGCATCCACTTCTAATACGACACCTACAAGTACTAAGAAGAAGGGCGATCAAAGTCAACCGGCTAACGGTAACACACGGACTTTCACTAAACCAAAGAAAGAAAGACCTCCTGATTATATATTCGATTACAGCGAACCAGCTACACCTACACCGCGTAAGCCACAATTTCTGACACCACCAGATAGCAACAAATGAGACGTACAAATCCACACATTACCAAATTGTGGGGCATTGCAAAGAGTAAAGCAATACAGAAATTCAAAGCAATAGGATATTCAGACGAAGAAGCAGCCGATCAATGGTATAATTTACGTAATATTGGAAAAGCATACATACCAAATAGAAACGTATACAATAAGGTAGACAGTATTGGCGCCGGCTTTTTTGGTGACGAAACAGAACCCGACGCATACGAGAATCTTAATCCAGACGGTCGTGATCCTGATTTAATGCCTACAATGGAACATCAAAGCAATAATAAAAGAGCTATGAGAATAGTGGATGACGGAGAGGTAGCTGGTCCTTCTACAGCAAAACAAGGCCGTCTATCACCACAGTTATCTGAGGTTATAGATATCGACGTTATAAATAATCCTGTAGGAGGTGTATACTCGTCAGAGGAACGAATGATGTCTCAATCTACGATAGATGGTGGTGAAGGTATCACACCAAGTGGTGGAAGCGAAGCAGTACAAGGGGCTCCAATGACTGCAAGTACCGGGAATAATGTATTGTATACAGGATTCGGTACCAATACCAAATGTCATGGGCCAGACATTTAAACATTTAAGAGAACATTTACATCCAGTATAGATTTCACAAAGTCTAGACTAGGATATGCTAGAATACTACATAATGAAAAGGATCTAGGATGGCCAGACGCCATAGACGATCCAGCCATTATGGAGTTCACAATGAATCATGGAGGGCATGTAATACCTTATTGGTACAAGCAATGTTCTATGAAATCGTCTGATTGGAACTTACCAGATGAATTCATAGGCTACAAAATTAAGAAGTTCGGATTTAATATACCTAATATGGTATTACATGTAATGAATAACTCAAAGAAGAACGTCAATGAGGTACCTGTCATGGCACCTCCAAATGCAAGAGTATGGACATTTTTAGATGTCAATAATGATTATGGTGTACCAGAAAGCAAATCCACTGAGTTACATCATAATAATAGATACAGAGATGAAGAATGCATGTATGATACTAATGACCGTTTAATACCGGTACAATCTACCAGACATCTTTAGTTGCCGAGTGATATTGGCATGCAAATTCTTAATGAGAATTGGACAACTGAGCCAAATACTGGTCTATACACAGCTATAAGTCCAAATGACATGAAACGGCATCCCGGATATAGGGAAACGGTCATATCCAGTGGCGGTTTCGCTTTAGAATACAAAGTCAAGGGTGGCCCTGTATGTCTATTCCCAAGTAAGACATCACTCGACTTGGGGATATACCCACGTCAATGGACAATTCAATAGGAAGAACTATCAAGCTGACAAAAGTAAACGGGGAACGTTAGAGGTATGGCCAACACATGAGGTATTCGAACAGAGGTATAGTCAGAGCTCTATGAAAGAAGTGCAAATGACTTACTTCAATAATAAATATACCCATGTACAGGCCGCAGATACACAGTCAAAGAAAGTGGCCGCTGAAATAGGCGGTAATGCACAGCAGTTATGTAAAAGTGTATATTCCAAAGGTGACGTAAATGCACGAAACATGAACAGTACAAATTGCAATGTGGACCAAGATGGAAGTAATAGACGTGCACACAATGTGGAACGTCCACCAATATTCCTAATTGGGATATACCCCGACACGGAACCAACTACAGAGGGTAGTAAATTGTTTTTCAATTACCATGCTAATTTCCAAATAACTTACTTTTCCGAAGTGGAATTTTATGTGAAGACAGCATTCTGTCCTCCATACATTCCTATTGGAATAGGCGGATGTCCGGATTATTCAAGAATCACGACAATGAAATAGTTGGTCACAAGAGTGGAGTGAAAGACACAGGTGTAATGCAGAGAAAGAAAGAAAAGGATGAAGATTACATAAAGAGGGTACAACAGTCATGGAAGGATCGTCTGACAATACCTGTCATGGACAATTGGCTTAAACGTCAGAATAGACGTCGTATGTTATATCCTGTAAAGGGTTGCTATGGCGACCGTACTCTACCAGAAGAAATGGTAGAGAATGATTGGAATTATCCACGTTAATGTGAATAAATTATTGCATTTATATACTAGTTCTTATTTATAAATAAATACACGTCATATATAGTTTATATATATTTATATACCATAATCACAGACATATAATACATACATACACAATATAGTTCATATGTTTTATAATCCACGCTAGTCAACGCATTTCCCTCCCCCATAATACCTCCCTATTATCTCCACCAGCCTCGAAATCGGGGCTATGACTCTCACTTCCCTAACGTATCCATATATCCGGTCCATTTCAGACTCCATTTCCAGAGCCTGTTCTAATGCTTGCGGATTCTCTAACATTCGGAAATATTCCATCTCGCTCTCACTGAAAGGATTACTCGCTCTCACTGAAAGGATTATTTACATTAATGTTCGCACATGACAAGACAGGTGCCTTATCGTGTCTCCTCTTCTTCCGTACATTCAAATCCGATTCGTCATCATGACTCGTTCCAGGCTCGGGTGATGATGGCTGATCAGGAGACTTTCTTTTTAAATTATTATGTTCATCTCTCGGGTAATAAGGTGTAAGAGGTCTGGTATCTGGTGTAGATGGCCGAGTTATTGGCTCTGTCTTTATGACTTTGAATCTGTCATATTCATCATCAAATGTTAACTTCCTCTTGAGTAGAGGTCGTTCAACTTCGTCTAGCCATTTAGAAGTAGTTGCAGGCGATGCTGGCGGCGATCGTATCACTACGTGTTTAAAGCCCTTTTTTTTTTTCGCAATGGCTTCATCCTCTTCTATTTCATCACAGATCCATTGAATCTCCCTTTCACTATCAGTGAACTTAGGCACATTGTCAAATACATCTACAAAGCTAGAGTGTACTGCACATGGCGTGTCATCGTGCATTAAATTATTCGGGTTATCTGCAAAGTATTCTCTATCGTTTTCCAACGCTAACATAATCTCATCTTCTGTTGGAATACGGCCACACAGGAACATGTACTTGAGGTTATAAAAATCGTTAGACTAGTTTGAGAGAATCCATCACATCACCATATCCCATACCGGATATGACGTAATAACAATAGAAACAAAATACTATAAATAGAGGTGAATCATGTATTATATTCATTCAATAAATAATGTTTGCAGCTATAGCATTTATAGCTTTAGAGGCAGTCATTGAATTTGGAGCTAGTGAGGCAATAACAGCAATAGGAGAATCTGTCGCACCAGCCATAGCGGAAGTCTTAGGTGAAAATACATTTGCAATAGAAGGCATATCCGAGGCATCTAAAATAATAGCTGAATCAGCTGCTACAGCAGCATTAAAATATACCAAATAACAGGTCAAAGAAGCTATATCACAATTAAGTACATTGAAACGAAAATGTGTAGAAGGAGGAACGGATATAATATCTCAAGATTTGAATGAGAAAGGTCTAGGTACTGGAATAGCCACTAAATTGTGGAACAAGGCACATAAAGATCTTACATTTGAACCCGCCAATAAAAAGAAGAAGACGGAACGTCCTCCAGATTACATATTTGAAGGTGAATCCACGTCACAAGCTCAGCCTAATACATCTACTGAAAGTAAGAAAGATACAACGGAACGTCCTCCAGATTATATTTTCGAAGGACAAGCTCAACCATCTAATAGCAATACACGAACATTCACAAAGCCAACTGCTGAACGACCGCCTGATTATATATTCGACTATAGTAATTGGCCTAAATGAGACGCACGAACCCGCATATAAACAAATTGTGGGGTATTGCAAAAAGGAAGGCTATAAATAAATTCAAGTCCATTGGATATTCTGACGAAGAAGCTGCCGATCAGTGGTATTCGTTACGAAAGTCCATTGGAAAGGCATATATACCAAATAAGGACGTATATAATAAGATCGATAGTATAGGTGCCGGCTTTTTTGGTGACGAAACAGAACCGGAACCATACGAGGATCTGAATCCAGACGGTCGAGATCCTGATCAAGTATCTAACATGGAAACGCGCAGTAATAATAAACGACCAATGAGGATCGTGAATGATGGGGAAGTAGCAGGTCCTTCTACAGGGAAACAGGGACGACTATCACCACAATTGTCTGAGGTAATAGACGTCGATGTCATAAATAATCCTGTAGGAGGTGTATATTCTTCAGAAGAGGAACGTATGATGAGTCAATCCACACCAAGTGGAGGTAGTGAAGCAGTACCGGAAATAATGTACTATACACAGGCTTTGGTACTAATACGAAATGTCATGGGCCCGATATCATAAAAATAACAAAGACATATAAGAGGACATTCACGTCCAGTATAGACTTCACCAAGTCTCGATTAGGGTATGCTAGAATATTGCATAACGAAAAGGACTTGGGATGGCCTGACGCTATTGATGATCCAGCTATAATGGAATTTACCATGAATCATGGAGGTCATGTAATACCATACTGGTATAAGGAATGCTCCATGAAATCGTCCGATTGGAATCTACCGGATGAATTCATAGGATACAAGATCAAGAAGTTCGGTTTCAATATACCGAATATGGTATTGCATGTCATGAACAATTCTAAGAAGAACGTCAACGAGGTACCAGTAATGGCACCACCAAATGCACGGGTATGGACATTTGTAGATGTCAATAATGACTATGGTGTACCCGAAAGTAAATCAACTGAATTACACCATAACAATAAATTCAGGGACGAAGAGTGTATGTCTGATACGAATGACCGCTTAATACCAGTACAGTCGACCAGACATCTATGGTTGCCAAGCGACATTGGTATGCAAATACTCGATGAAAATTGGTCAACAGAACCTAATACAGGACTATACACAGCTACAAGTCCCAACGATGTCTATGATATGAAACGACATCCCGGATATAGAGAGACCGTAATATCAAGTGGAGGCATCGCCTTGGAATACAAAGTAAAAGGTGGCCCAATATGTTTATTCCCAAGCAAGACATCATTGGACTTGGGATATACACATTTCAGTGGCCAATTTAACAATAAGAATTACCAGGCTGACAAATCCAAACAAGGGACATTGGAAGTATGGCCGACACACGAGGTGTTCGAGCAAAGATACAGTCAGAGCTCAATGAAGGAAGTGCAGATGACGTACTTAATAATAAGTACACTGATATACAGGCAGCTGATACGCAATCCAAAAAGGTAGCTGCTGAAATAGGAGGTAACGCTCAACAGTTGTGCAAAAGTGCATATTCGAAAGGTGACGTCAATGCACGGAATATGAATAGCACTAATTGCAATGTAGACCAAGATGGTCTCAATAGGCGTGCACACAATGTGGAACGTCCTCCTATATTCCTAATTGGGATATACCCAGATACTGAAACCCACTACGGAAGGCGGTAAATTGTTCTTCAATTACCATGCCAACTTCCAGATAACATACTTTTCAGAAGTCGAATTCTATGTGAAGACGGCATTCTGTCCTCCATATATTCCCCTTGGAATAGGTGGATGTCCTGGTTCGGATATGTCAGGCATATTCAAGAATCAGGAAAATAAAATAGTTGGACATAAGAGTGGTGTAAAGGACACCGGTGTAATGCAAAGGAAAGATGAAAAGGATAAAGAGAGTTCAACAGTCATGGAAGGATAGATTGACTATACCTGTCATGGACAATTGGTTGAAACGTCAGAATAGACGTCGCATGTTATATCCGGTCAAGGGTTGCTATGGTGATAGAACTCTTCCGGAAGAAATGATGGAAAATGATTGGAATTATCCACGTTAACAATGTATTCATTCATTTTCAAGTATGAATAAATATTTGCATTTATTTACTATTTTTTATTATTTAATTAATTACAATAATTCAACAAGACATATTAATTTATATATATTTTATATACCATATCCATAAATATATTATACATATACAATATAGTCCATATGTAATATTATCCAGCGAAGTCATCGCATCTCTCTACCCCATAAGACTTCTCTATTGTCGCCACCAGCTTCGAAATATGGACTGTGACAATCCTCTTCTCTTTCTTCTCTATCAAAGCCATACATTCTGTCCATTTCCGCTTCCATTTCCAATGCAGGAGGATTTTCTAATGCACGGAAGAAGGCAATCTCACTTTCACTGAATGGATTGTTCAAATTCATATTGGCACATGATACCACTGGTGCCTTGGTATGTCTCCTCTTCTTTCGAATATGTAACTCAGATTCATTATCTGTACTTGTTCCTGCCTCGGGCGATGACGGTATATCCGGTGTCTTCCTCTTTAAATTATTATTTGAATTCCTTGCATAATATGGAGTTACCGGTCTTGTTTCCGGTGTGCATGGTCTCGTTTCCGGTTCCTTTTTGATCACTTTAAATCTATCATACTCTTCACATTCTGGAGATTTCCTTTTTCTAGATGATGTATCAGGTGACGTCGGTGGTGACCGAATCACGACATGCTTGAAACCTTTCTTATTTTTAGCCACAGCCTCTTCTTCTGCTATTTCGTCGCATATCCATTGTATTTCTTTTTCACTGTCCGTCAATTTAGGTGTATTGTCGAACACGTCTACGAAACTAGAATGCACCGCCCCTGGAGCGAGATCATCCACTAGATTATTATCGATATCAGCGAAATACTCTCTGTCATTCTCCAATGCCAAGAGTATCTCATCATCCGTGGGTATACGACCACATAGGAATAATTTAGGATGAATTAGTCCATATGCTGTAATTTAGGATGAATTAGTCCATATGCTGACGTCAAGACCTCACTTCTTTAAATTCTGTATGAAGTACATTCTTGTCTTCATTATGGATATCTGCGCACCAGTTAAGCCACTTCCTAATCGGACATTTGATTTCAGCATGCACAGATCCGCCTTACAATATACAGGCGTCGTTCCCTTTCTCTCACATGATGCTTGAGAGCCTGAAAGGAGGTCTTTATATTTGTCTATGTTCGATTGCGTTATCGATACTTCCTCTCCTAGAACGACTTTTTTCCCACCAAGCATCTGCCATGGAAAGTTGTCCTTCGTTATTTTGCCTGCACATGGCAGTACTTCAAACATAGACGACGTCAACATCGTCTTCCCTGAATCCGCTTGTCCATGATAATATATGCCCACCTTCTTTTGTCCTTTACCAGCTAATAGAGAGTGTATTAATACATACAGCCATCTTGACTCTATGCCTTGTTCCACACACCAGCTGTTGAATATTTTAAAGGAGTCGACTGGAGACATATATTTGTCCAATGTGTCCGGTACTGACACAAAGAAATCTCCAAAGAAAGCTACAGAAGTACTGTCTGGTAGGCTGAAAAAGATCGAATTACGTTCGGTCCCGATCAGCAATATGTATGATACTTTGGCTGATGTCGGTGATGATGATATGGAGATTTCATCTCCAGATCATTGCCGATCACAAAGACCACCAGCAAAGCCAAAGATAAAACCCATACTTCCTCCCGATGGAAAATAAAATTATCCAGTGGAACTGTCGTGGGCTTAGGCCCAATTTTGATGAATTAAGTCTTCTAATTCAAAAGTATAATCCTCTTGCAGTGTGTCTTCAGGAAAACTTTCCTGAAGGATACTGACAGTATTAACATCAGAGGATTTAATCTCTATCATAAATGTCGACAGAGTGAAAACAGAGCGTCTGGGGGCGTTTCCATTATTGTAAATGAAAACATTCCCCAGAGTGAAGTCATATTAAAGTCGACTTTACAAGCTGTGGCCGTAAAGGTCACGGCTCATAAAACTATTACTCTCTGTTCAGTTTATTTACCCCCTCGAAACAATTACAATTTTAACACTAGGGACTTTCAAGGTCTTCTTGATCAACTCTATTATCATGGGAGATTTTAATGCACACCACACTTTGTGGGGATGCGATGACATAAACACTAGAGGTAAACAATTAGAAGACTTAATTCTCAGAAATTACTTAATATTACTTAATGATAAAAGTCATACATACTTTCATCCTGCAAGTGGTTCTTTCACATCCATTGATTTAACCCTTTGTAGTCCATCACTTTGTCTTGATTTCTCATGGAAAGTTTGTCCAGACCCTTGTGGTAGTGACCACTTTCCAGTTATTTTGGAGAATGATGGACCTCCATCACTTGAAAGAGTTCAGAGATGGAGGTTGACAGGGGCTAACTGGGATCAATTTCGGCATCTATGCAGCACTCGACTGCAACAAACTGCCATGACTGGTGCCGATGATCCCATGTCTTTATTCACCTCCATCTTGAAAGATATTGCAGAGGAAACTATTCCTAAGACTTCGGCAGTACCGAAGCGTTTCAATAAACCATGGTTCAATGAGACGTGCAAAGATGCAATCAAAGAGCGAAACAGGACCCTCGAGAGGTTCAAACGCGAACCTACCGGGGATAACCTGAATAGTTATCGCATTGCTCGGGCAAAGGCTCGTAAAACTATCAGACAGAGTAAGAAATCATCTTGGAGAAATTATGTCTCCAAGTTGACTTCTCAAACATCTGTGAAATCTGTCTGGAATAGGATACGTAAAATCAAGGGAAAAGAATCCAATAATACAGTTCGCCATTTGTCTGTCAATGACACGGATGTTACGTCTCATCGTGACATTGAACAATTTCTCTCATAACTCTTCTTCTTCTTTCAGTACAAATGCTTTTACATCTGTCAGAAATAAAGCTGAAAAGCAACCTATTAACTTTTCATCTGAAAATGCTGAAGTATACAACAGGCACTTCTCTTTGGAGGAGTTGCAGGACGCTCTACGTAGAGCCCATGATACTTCGGTAGGACCAGATGAAATATATTATCAACTCTTAAAACACTTACCTGAATCATCCTTAATGGTTCTATTAAATATCTTTAACAAAATCTGGATTTCTGGTGACTTTCCCTCTGACTGGAGAAAACCCATTGTGATTCCTGTTCCTAAGCCTAGTAAGGATCCAACAATTCCTACCAGTTATCGCCCTATTGCTTTGACAAGTTGCATTTGTAAAACCATGGAAAGAATGATCAACGGTAGACTTGTCTGGTATCTCGAGTCCCACAAATTGCTTACTGACATGCAATGTGGGTTCAGGACGACGTAGCACGGTCGATCATCTTGTTAGATTTGAAACGTTTTTGGGATTTTGAAAGACCTCCATGGCATGGGCTTAAGAGGCCGTATGCCCGACTTTATCTCAAATTTCTTACAGAATAGGTCTTTCATGGTACGAGTGTGATCTACGTTATCCGATTCTCACTCCCAAGAGATGGGTGTGCCTCAAGGTAGCATCCTGTCAGTAACTCACTTTTCCGTGAAAATTAACAGCATCACCCAGTGTTATGTCGACGATTTTCAGATTTCCTACAGGTCGTCCAGTATGAGTATCATTGAACGTCAGTTGCAGCTTTGTTTGAATAAACTTCAACAATGGGCAACTGACAATGGATTCCTATTCTCAAAGTCAAAAACCGTCTGTATGCATATCTGCCAGAAAAGAGGTCACCATTTAGATCCACAGCTGTTTCTGGACAAAACTCCGGTTCCAGTTGTGGAGGAGACCAAATTTCTGGGGGTTATTTTTGACAGGAGGCTATCTTTTGTTCCTCATTTACAGTATGTGAAAAAGAAGGGCTTAAAGGCCCTCAATATCTTAAAAGTTATTGGCAAGACTGAATGGGGAGCAGATCGAAAGGTTATGCTCCGACTTTATAGATCTTTAGTTCGGTCTAAACTTGATTATGGGTGCATTGTGTATGGGTCAGCACGTAAGTCTTACTTGCAAATGCTAGATCCTATACACAACCAGGGACTTAGGCTTTGTCTTGGTGCTTTCAAAACATCTCCTGTGGAGAGCTTGTACGTCGATGCACACGAACCTAGTTTGGGTGCTAGACGTACAAAGATTAAATCAATGCCAAAACATCCTGCACACAATGCTGTGTTTGATGATAAATATATGAAGTTATTTGATGCGAAACCGAATGCGATTCGGACATTTGGTCTTCGCATTAAGCAGTTTTTATCAGTTTCCAACATT
Organism: Gigantopelta aegis; assembly: GCF_016097555.1. NCBI lineage: Eukaryota > Metazoa > Mollusca > Gastropoda > Neomphalida > Peltospiridae > Gigantopelta > Gigantopelta aegis. The sequence goes on along the minus strand of NW_024533472.1, from coordinate 40,082 downwards.
GATTTAACAGACATTTTGGAAACGCCTTCATATTTTATTTTGCCACCTTGGTGTATCAAACCACCAAAAATTGTATTCGATCTTGTGCATCTAAAAAAAGATCGCACAGATGCCGTTATTTATAAACAACATTTCATGGAAATCCAAGAGAGGTATTGTGATTACATTCCTGTTTACACAGACGGATCACGGGATGGGAATTCTGTGGCTTGTGCTACAGTGTTTCCATCAGACGCAATAATTTCCATGATTTTAAAGCCCTGGAACAGATTAAGGATTCATGTGCATCTAAGTATATTATTTTTACAGACTCACTTTCTTGTCTCCAAGCTCTACAGTACATGAAATTGGAGCATCCCTTAGTTGCGATGGTGATACGAAAGTGTGTCTTTTTATCAATTGCCAATAGAAATGTTATATTTTGTTGGGTACCCAGCCATGTTGGCATTGAGGGTAACGAAAAGGCAGATGTTGCTGCCAAGTCTGCTTTGAACTTGCCCCGTGTCCATGTTGGTGTCCCCTACAGTGATTTTAAATTTCATATTAACCAATATATCTTTTCGACTTGGCAAGATGATTGGGACGTTGCGGTTGCGAATAAGCTTCATTCTGTCAAGGCAGTCCTGGGAGAGTGGCAGTCATCCTACAGGCGATGCAGGAGGGATGAAATGGTCTTATGCCGTGCCCGCATCGGCCATACATATTTGACGCATTCATTTATTTTAAAGAAGAACCCTCCTCCATGTGAACACTGTCAGTGTACACTGACTGTGCACCACATTTTGGTGGAGTATGATCATCTCAAGCCTACAAGAAATGATATATTTGGCAATCGTTTAAATTCCATCCAATGTTAATTGTAAAGTTTTTAAAACACTTTGACTTCTATACAAAGTTTTAACATATACTTAACTTGATTTTATATATCGTATTATACTTTCCCCCCACAGCTCCTTACACTGTGGTTTTACATAAATATATATAAATAATATTTCCATATACTTACCATTTGTGACACCCAATAGCCGATATGTATTTTTTGTGTTGGGGATGTCGTTAAACAAACATTCATTCATGCAATTAGATCTGTTTTATACAGCTCAGCCGTCAATCGTAGCTCGAAATATCGAATTGTTTCGGCAGGACGGGGTACATTTGTCGGATGTGGGAATTCAGCAGTTTTTGACGGATTTACAAAATACATTGGAAATTGTAGTTTGAAACAGCAACAATACTAAATGAAAATTGCTATAAGGCAACTAGTGTGGGTGATCGGGTATTCATATGGCGAGATTCGGGGAGACACGATATGGATTTACGAGCATACTGGCCCTTATTTATCCCTACCGGCGTACAATTATATTGGGGACTACTATTGAGGAACCAGTGGAGTCCACTCCTTTACGGTACCGTATTGGAGTTGCCCTCTAAGGGAAACCTAGACAGCGGAAATATTAATAGGGGTAAGCGGTATGTGGCTCGTTGATCCTCCTCTTTGTGGGGCCCCCTTCATGCCAGGGTTAAAGCTAAAGGCTGTTGGTTGTCTCCCCGGTTCTTGAAAAACAAAATTCCGTTTGCTGCGGCCGAATGGATCCAAACTTTGAAACTTGTTTTTGTGTCGTGTTTTACTATATCAAAATCTATGCACTAATGTCACTTTTAATTATCTTGAATGTATCCAAAACACCCATTCATATATCTTGAAGAAGGATCCTCCACCTCAGTGTGACCACTGTCAGTGTACTCTGACGGTACGCCATATTTTGGTGGAGTGTAGGGTGTATACTACCAAATCAAATCCCATAGACGACAATAGTAACATATGTGGCTAAAACACCTACCTGCAACGTATCAATCGATATAAACGCCACTGATATAAATACTACCACCCCTCATCCTTATAGTGAATCACAAAAAAAGTGGGTGTCAAGCTGCTCATTTCTGAGATAACGGGTAGCGTTTATGACTACCCTAGTTCCGCACAAAATTTTAGTACTTTTTTTTACAGGTACCCCATACATGTTCCAAGCACAAGGCTACTTGACACAGTGGTACTAGATGAAATAAAATTGCATACATTTTTAGCCCAGATGAAACTAATTGTTTTTACAACCAACACACTCACATTTATAACCAATCACAGGACTTGTGGTGTTCACTTCTCTATCAAAAGTTGGGTGCACCTCGAACTTTGACCCAGCCGGAAGTTATTTGGTTTAGTACCACCTGTAAGTATCTGAATGAAACTCGAAAAGATATATTTAGTCAAAGAAATGTGATGGAATCATTTCGATTCCATCCAGAATTTATATTACAATTTTTACGTGATACTGACTTTTACTCTAAATTTTAATTTGATCTATTTGTGATATTTGTAATTTTTGCACAGTTCTTTACACTGTTCTTAATTGACTGTTGAATTTTTATATTGATGTGGTGCATCATTTAATGTTTTCCATTTACGATAGATCGACACCCAATAACCGATGTATTTTTCGTACTGGGATGTCGTTAAACATTCATTCATTGTATCCAAAACGATACTTGAACTTTTGTTGGCCATTTCTCTTAGCCCTAGCATGTAACTTTGGGTTATATCTGAGGCAGCACACACCATATAAAGTTATTATGTGTCTTTTGATGCAGCTTCTTTCATTTGCTTTCTTGATAAACTAACTTTTCTCAAATTAATTCTATTTAGTATCCATTCTGAAGGTAATTTTGTTGGTTGTTTTTCGCATAATATGCATACGTTGGAATGACTTTACTAATCTTGTTAGCAGCTATATTACAATTAGTCAAGTTCTGAATTAAAGCAGTTGTTGCTATTGTCATATGTTTCAACTGCATTGCCATCATGCACAAGGCTGTGGAAGTTTTCTTTTTCTTCTTTCAGTTCAATGTTGTATTATTTGTTTTACTTAATTAGATTTTGATTCAAATGCATCATTTACAGAAGTTTGACAGTCGTCAAGCAATTTACTTGCTTTAATTAAGCTAGGATTCCATAGACACGACAAACTTACCCGTCAGACTTACGCGTTATGCGTAAAAAAATCGAAACCGTTGAAATAGATATGTATGATTCCATAGGTCCGGTGACTTACGCGTTTTCTTATGCGTTAGCTTATCCGACAAGTCCGATCGCATCTTGTAGCGATTCCAGTCGGAGAAGCTCACAAATCGTCATCTGATGGGAAAGAAACAAATTTTCGCGGTAAAATATTTTCTTCATTCATTCGTTTTCGTGGTGAAAAAAAAAGCCAAAAAGCCAAATCTTCAACTGCAGATGTTGAGAAATTCATAGAATTGGTCCGTCAATCCTCATCCACATAAAACAAAACCTGGGCAAACTGCTCCCTGGACAGTCTAAAATATTGGTGGAATTTTTCGCCATCTAATTGCAATTCCATAACCAGGTGATGGTATGCACCCTGATTTATATTTTCGTATGTATGGAATCTTACAAAACGCATACGTGTAAGCTTGACGCGTAAGCTCGCCGCGATCGTGACTATGGAATCCTAGCTTAAGTTTGACTGACAATGCTTCAGTTGTCTTTTCCTTTAAAGATTGCTGCATTTTTTCAGTTTACTATGTATTTGTCTTGTTTTGGTTTTTTCTTTCAAAACAATGTTCTGTAAATGCTTTACAGTAAGTTTTAATGATTTTTAATTTATTTTGTAGTCTAAGCGTTGTTACCTAATTAGACGTAATGTTTTCTTTTCAGTTTCCTTTTTATTACTTTTTGTCTTTATTGCACTTTATAACAGATTTTTGCCTTTAAGTGTGTACTTTTTCTGTATAAGAACAGTTTTATTTATAACAAGTTGTCTGTACAAGAGCAGTTTAATTTTCAATGACTTAAGTGGCAAGAATAGCTGTAATATGAAATTATTTTGTAGCTATTTTGACTTTTGGGGAATTTCACATTTCTGCTTAAAAATGGCATTTAATTTGACGTCGACATTTTTAACATTCTTTTATTAGTCTTTGAACTTTGAATTTCAAAGCAGTGATATTAATATTATATTTTTCCATATTAAAAATAGCTGATATCCATAAAAGAAGCTTTGACTGAGAATTGTCAGCTGCTTAAGTTCTGCTTTTGTGGTACAATGCAATGGTGAATTAATGTGTAGCCTTTTTATACTTTGTTCATTAGAAATGTCTTGTTTCTGTAAAATATCCATGCTTATTTTATTCTAAACAGGAAAAAAAATAGAAGAAGATATTTATCAAAGTTAACACTTTTTAAAACCAATTTTCAGCATGATCGGACCCCAAACATGGTGAATGAATTTGTCGATTTCTGTAATGGAAGAGGGTGATTTGTGTGATTGCAAATAGCATACAATTTGTGACAAAATAGAACAGGTATGTTCATTACAAGTGAAATCAAGACAGACATCGACCATTATTTCCTACATTAAAAATCATTTAAATAAATTAATTAATTAAATAAAAGAATACAGAAATAAGTAAATGAATAAATACCTAAAATATAGGCCTAATAATAAATGACAAATACCCCCCCCCCAAAAAAAAATAAAATAAAAAAAATAAATAAAAATAAAAAAATAAAATAAAGGAAAACAAATATATACAATAAAGAAATAAATAAACAACTAAAATAATGTTTTTATTTCACTCCTATTTATTGTTACTTTCATTAAAACAGATATCGCTTAATGGGGGCGTCATCGTATATTAGTGATATTAGTGATAGATTGAAATTGCTAACGTTTAGATTTTGAGACGTTTATTTGCACAGTACAAGTTTGGCCAAATAACAAGTTTTTGACAAGACCCCAATAAATTAAACTATTAACTATAAAGTTTGTAAGAAAGTAACTTTACGCGCAAACTTAAGTTATCTCTCCTTGACAATTTCAAAACAAGTTGCGTCCCTTTGTAAAAGAATGCCACACCAAGTTTGAACCTTCATTGGATATAAGCACGAAACTAAGTTGAAATTATTAATCATCATAAAATAACGCGGTGATTTTAAATGTTATAAAAATAATAGTTACAGGATCACGAATGCGGTTTATGCTACTTTATTAAAATGATTGGTTCCCCACTGTGGTATAACAAGTAGAATTGCAAAAAGCTGCATTACAGGGTCATCAAATGTGGTTATTATGCTATTAAAAGTAATAAACACGACTTTAGTTGCGGCCCATTGCTTGCTCGTGGCTACAAATGTATGAAAGACAAAAATCCTCCCCCAAAAACCGATTAACTGTTTGAAAAAAAACACCAAACAGTCGAAATCTTGGTCCGAAAACCGCGCAAAAATAGTATGGCAAAATTAAAAAAAATAATAATAACACATCCCACGATTTTTACAACGTACTCTGCATGCTCCAATACCAAGTGCTCGGGATTAATGAACCGCCGAAATATAAACTTTTAACACCCCCCAGAAAACACACAAAAAACCTCAACAACCGGCATGTGAAGCCATGTCAGACTGAAGTATTTTATTTCGGATCATATAAGCAAGTCTATGAGCTTTCTCTATTTTTGGTTTGTCCATTTCAAGCCAAGTAACTTTCTGTCTCCCATAATCAGCTTTATTCAGTACAATACAATCCAATCTTTATTGCAACCATTGTTTGTTTACAATAGTTAAGGGTGTTAATAGTTAAGATACTGAACATGTTGAAAAATTTTCTCCATAATAACTAACACACACAATGTTGCTTCAAGTGAAAAGGAACACTGGAATAAATTATTATAATTATGTACCGCCAAAAAATATGAAGTTCCTGTATAGGATGTATAACACCAAGTGAAATCCCATAGACGACCATGGTAGCATATGGGGCTATAACTGTTACATGTAACGTATCAACCAACATGAACACAACAGATATAAATGCTAGAACACCCCACCCTTGAAAATAATAACAGAAATTGGAGGGTCAAGCTGCTAGTTTCTAAGGACCATATCACATTGTTTTTTGGTATGCCCGAATGTCCCTTCAAAAACTCAAATGATTGCAATAACGGACCATAGGTTTGGGGTTTTTTTGTGGCTTTTTTATCAATTCGCCTTGGCGCATGAGCTTTGCATTATGTGTGAATTACCTTGGATCTGCATTTAAAACACATTTTCAACCAATAATTCTCGAATTCAAAATTTATGTAATTTAAGATAAACAAATCTAACGTTTAATGCACGTCATAATCCCATGACTGTTCAGCTGACTGCCGTTGAACTGTGGATGTTGTGCCTAAAAACAAAAACAAGAATGAAATAATATCAAGGTTATTGTACGTTACACACCACCATCACAAGTTTTCCTTACATGCAAGGTTTTGATTAAACCCCGAATGGTGCTCGATAACAGTCTGAATGAATGTTTAACGACACCCCAGCACGAAAAATACATCGGCTATTGGGTGTCAAAATACGAGAGCAGTCTGTGCCAGGAAATAAAATAGACATTAATAGGGCTCATTTAAAATTAAGTGGCTATCGATGTTCATACATTTTTGGAACAAGTTGAAGTAAAATATTATTATTTTAATTTTCGTTGTCACTAATATTTATTTGACGAGGCATTTTCCCGTCCTCTTCATTATATTCCATTATTAAACCAAAATAACTTTGCTTTGTAATATATGTTGATTTGCAATGACACTCGTATTTTCTGCCAGTGACAGCTGAACTTAAACTGTAGAGTCTGCATCGATATTACTAATCGAAAAGAATCTTATTCTATACACGGGGAAATAAAAAAGGTACAAACCGATTTCATAAACTTTAGTGGTCTTTTGATCTGATGCATCTTTCTGGACATCATTCTACATGGAAATAATAATAGCATGAAAGAAAATCATCACCGAATTGCGAATGTACATGCAAGTTAATTCAGACTAATACTAAAAACAATTTTCATTTATCATGAAACAAGATCAACTTTTGTACATAAAGTGTGATGTTGAATATTTAAAAAAAAAAAGACAAATAGGCAAAGCTATATTTTCATTGTTCTTCATATATTCTCATAACAGCAATATGTACAGTATTACTTAAAGAAAATGTTTGCCATTTGTAAATTGTACCATAAAAATTATATTGGTGTTTTATAGACCCATTAGAAAATTTCCATTTTAGGTGTGAAAATAGATTGATTTACCATTTAAATTGTTGAAGTAAAAATGAAGATTGTGAAACACTATCAGTCACAGTTTTTTCCGTCTGAATGTGTCAGACGAAAATATTTCATGCATTTAGAAAATATATTTGTGTTATTACATGTAGTGGTCATTAATTAAAAAGAAAGAAAAAAATAAAAGAAAGAAAAATTACTAGCCCATTGGGCTTCGATGTTAGATAATGCTTCCCAGTTACCAATACAAATTGGTAACTGGGAAGCATTATCTAAGTAAATCTGTCATTAAAATAGAAAAATATAGATACATAAAACACACATGATTTCAAAGCATGACCACAGTGCAGTTAGTATTAAAAGCAGGGTGTAAATTATGATTATGTTTCTTAATAAATAAAACATTGTGGATGTAAGTGTACAATAAAAAACCAAGTGACATGAACAATGAATGAATGAATGAATGAATGTTTAACGACACCCCAGCACGAAAAATACATCGGCTATTGGTTGTCAAACTATGGTAATGCACATAAATAAAGTGATGATCAACATCAATATAAAAATTCAAGGTTTAAACAAAAACAGTGTAAAGAACTGTGCCAAAAATACAAAGACAAATATCACAGAATTTTACGGACACCGAATTTTACGCTAAACTTCAATTTGTGCTGTATTGGCCATTCTCAAAGAGAATGTTACACCCCTGCACCACGGTGAGGTTACAGCACGCGCAGGGGGTGACATGAACAGTGCAAACAGAAATGTTTAGGGCTACAAGAGGCAACCAACACTAGGATGAGGCACATTGCATCACACTGCTTAAGGGGACATTCCTGAGTTTGCTGCAATTTTTAATATGTTATCGACTAACAGAGCCTTTTTAACGATCGTAATTACATATCAAATGTATTTTTCTGCATAAAATATTAGTAGCTGTATATTAAACGTATTTTTGATCGTTCTAATGTTTTTAAAACACTTTAATTTCTATAGTTTTAAAATATACTTACCTTGATTTATGTATTGTATTGTATTTTGCCTCCACAGCTCCTTACACTGTAGTTTAATTATATATAAATATTTTATCTAATATAACAATATTATTAATATTGTAAAGATGATGCTTCTTTAAATAATGATTCTGTATTAACATCAAGTGCAACCGCTTTGCACAGACTGGGAGAACCTAAAAAGATATCCAAGCAAAACTAGTGGACAAAAATGATATGCAGCTCTGTAGATATACTGGTCATCAACTATAAACAACAAATATAAATGATTTTTTTCATTTACATGTGGATATTGATTTTTTCAATTCAATTAAAGTGATATCACAGTAAAGCAATCTTCATATACCTTCACTAAAGTGCTTATATGTACTGCTTAAATAATAAAGTGTGGTGACATATCAATCATACTGAAAACAGAGATGTCACCCAACACACAGAAATTGGTAGTATTTTTTACTTCTTCGAAATTCTTATTTTATTCTGAAAACTTAGTCCTTTTTTTTTCTTCAAATAAGCAATGGCGTGATCTGAAAATTTAAATGAAACTAATCATATATATTATAAAATATACTGAATTATTGACGCATGCTATTGGCATACGCTATATCAAGGTTCATTGTCAAATTTTAAATAATTTGTTAAAGATGGTTTCCGTTACAGACAGTAAATAGTATCACTAGGTGGAATAACTGTTACCCCCCCCCCCCCCCAAAAAAAAAAAACCCACCCCACACGAACATCCGATTTGTTGTCGTTTGCTTGTTCATTTGTGAGATTTTTCTTCACAGTTCGTGAACATTTTCATTAACAATAAAGTTCAGACAAGTAAGTAAGTATCTCAATACAAATCGTTACAAACCCTTAAAACCAATAATTTTGCTAAGTCTTACGATATCTGGAGAGGGGATACAACCAGGGCAGAACAGTTGGAACATGTCCAGGAGAGGTGAAAGGAACGCACCCCAAGTCTGTGCGCACTCTGTGAAATTTGTCGTGACGTAGGCATTGTTGTGCTTCGAGCGATATCTACCGGTGACATCAGAATACTAACTTTCAAAATTATTTCAAGCAACTGGGACATGGGGATTCCCATGGTATTTATCGATATAAAACCTGCTTTTTTACTCCATTTGATAAAAATGTGATCTAAACGTGTTACAGGTTTGTAGATTAACCAAAATTATAATTTATTTTCGCTGGATGGAACTAGGGCGTGCGGCTTTAAGTTCATTAATGACATAACATCAAACATTGATGACACCCCTATTGGAAAACGTCTTCGAATACCACCACAGGTTTCTTCTAGCAGTGGTTGTAATGATCACCAACATGCAAGTTAATTTCCTGAAAGAACTCAAAAAGTATCAACTAAAGTCAATTGCTATAGCCTCTTATCAGACATTCGCGAGAAATAATAGACAGAGTTACGTCCCCTAACCACTTCCGGCGTTTTCCGGTTACAGTTAGAATGACCGATGACCACAGTTTAGGGGGGGGGGGGGGGGGGCGGCAGACTAGCCGGACAAGCCTTGATGCATATTCATCGTTATATGAAAAACATGTTCCTAAGTATTTCTGTTGAGCACAGAACATATTGTACATTTTCTTTTCTGTAAAAAGACATTGCACACAATCTGACAAACAATAATAGTAATATAACACTTTATTAACGTCAAAAAATAAAATGACTACTCAACAATTCAGTAGTAACAAATGGCCTTTGTTGCAAGTGACTGGAGCATGAACGCGCCGAAAGTCATTTAGTGGCTCATTGGGGCCACTTAGCGCTAAGCAACTCAAGGGCAGATAGTATGTTTCTAATAGAGGCTATATGCGCGGTCAAATTTAGGAAACTGTGTATTCTGGAAAGAATTCTTAGTAATTATTTTATTTTAAATTGCTTGTTTTAAACTCTGTCCAGAGTTTGCTGCACCTTTTAACATGTTATCGACTAACAAAGACTTTTTAACGATTGTAATTACATATCAAATATATTTTTCTGCATAAAATATTAGTGGCTGTATATTAAACGTATTTCTGATCGTTCTAATATTTGTACTAGGTTGAATTTCATTTTATTTCCAAAAATATAATTTTTTCATACGTACGAAATTATTTGAAGACAAAATCCAGTTTGGGCTTCTTACAAATATTAAGACGACCAGAAACGCATTGAATATACAGATATTGATATTCTAAACAAGAAAATATATTTAATATGTAAATTTAATCGTACAAATATTTTATCAGTCGGAAACATCTTACAATGCAGCAAACTCAGGAATGTCCCTTCAATATCTATGTGGTCCTTAACCATATGCCTGACGCTATATAACCGTAAATAAAATGTGTTGAGTGCGTCGTTAAATAAAACATATCTTCCGATGATCCCATGTCTTTGTTCACCTCCATCTTGAAAGATATTGCAGAGGAAACTATTCCTAAGCCTTCGGTAGTACGGAAGCGTTTCAATAAACCATGGTTCAATGAGACATGCAAAGATGCAATCAGAGCGAAACAGGACCCTCGAGAGGTTCAAACGCGAACCTACCGGGGATAACCTGAATAGTTATCGCATTGCTCAGGCAAAGGCTCGTAAAACTATCAGACAGAGTAAGAAATCATGTCTCCAAGTTGTATTCTCAAACATCTGTGAAATCTGTCTGAAATAGGATACGAAAAATCAAGGGAAAAGAATCCAACAATACAGTTCGCCATTTGTCTGTCAATGACACGGATATGACGTATCATCGTGACATTGCCAATGCATTGGCACAGAATATCTCTCATAACTTTTCTTCTTTCAGTACAAATGCTTTTACATCTGTCAGAAATAAAGCTGAAAAGCAACCTATTAACTTTTCATCTGAAAATGCTAAAGTATACAACAGACACTTCTCTTTGGAGGAGTTGCAGGACGCTCTAGGTAGAGCCCAGATGAAATACATTATCAACGCTTACCTGAATCATCCTTAATGGTTCTATTAAATATCTTTAATAAAATCTGGATTTCGGGTGACTTTTCTTCTGATTGGAGAAAAGCCATTGTCATTCCTATCCCTAAGCCTGGTAAGGATCCAACAAATCCTACCAGTTATCGCCCTATTGCATTTGTAAAACCATGGAAAGAATTATCAACTGTAAACTTGTCTGGTATCTCGAATCCCACAAATTGCTTACTAACATGCAATGTGGGTTCAGGACTAGACGTAGCACGGTCGATCATCTTTTTAAATTTGAAACGTTTTGTAGGGATGCTTTCATCCATAACCAGCATTTGGTATCAGATTCCAGCTGTGGAGGAGACCAAATTTCTGGGGGTTATTTTTGTCAGGAGGCAATCTTTTGTGCCTCATTTACAGTATGCTAAAGAGAAGGGCTTAAAGGCCCTCAACATCTTAGTTATTGGCAAGACTGAATGGGGCGCAGATCGAAAGGCTATGCTCCGACCTTATAGAGCTTTAGTTATGGGTGTATGCAGATCCTAGATCTTATACAGAACCAGGGACTTACACTTTGTCTTGGTGCTTTCAAAGCATCTCCTGTGGAGAGCTTGTACGTCGATGCACACGAACCTAGTTTTGGAGCTAGACGTGCAAAGCTTTGCAGTATGCTACAAAGATTAAATCAATGCCAAAACATCCTGCACATAATGCGGTGTTTGATAACAAATATCTGAAGTTATTTGATGCGAACATTTGGTCTTTGCATTAAGCAGTTTTTATCAGTTTCCAACATTGATTTAACACACATTTTGGAAACGCCTTCATATTTTGTTTTGCCACCTTGGTGTGTCAAGTAACCAAAAATTGTATTTGATCTTGTGCATCTAAAAAAGGATCGCACAGATCCAGTTATTTATAAACAACATTTCATGGAAATCCGGGAGAGGTACTTTGATTACATTCCTGTTTACACAGACGGATCACAAACTCCAACCATGTAGCTATAGCTTTAAAAAAAAAAAAAATCGGAAGATGTAGGTTGTTGGAATTTGGGGGGCGGCGAGGGGCTTTTGCCCGAATTAAACGAAAATGCGCGAATCTGGATAAGAACATTTATTCATATTAATATTACTACCAAACAGCTATCACTATACATTTTTACATGGATTACAACTAATTTTGTTTTTGAAAACCCCAGGAGTGCTAAAAATCGCACTCCTCAAAATGCTTACGAGGGGAGTAGAAATAACACTCCTCAAAATGCAGAGGAGAGGAAAATCGCACTCCTCAAAATGCAGAGGAGAGGAAAATCGCACTCCTCAAATAATCAGAATTAGAGGTAAGAGACCGAGAGGAATTGCACCCATGAACATGATTAAGTTTGAGGAGTAATGATTTCTAAATTAAATATCTTAAGAGTTAATGTTTTGTGTTTTGAAATAAAATATCCTAATTTAACTAATATGATAGTTGTTCTCAAAGACGAAGGAATGGACCATTGCAGTCTTTCACAAGAAAAAGATACACCATGAACACAACATTTATCGATTTCTTATGTATTATATGCATATTATGTTGCATTAAAATTCTTAATCGTGATAATCTGTTGACTATTTATGAATAAAGAATTGAAACTGATTTGTTTTGTGCTTATTCTGTTTTATTTAAAACAAATACAATAATTTTAATCTTTATCGCAGAATGATATGATTTCTCCATGGACACTACTAACCTGTGAACTGGATGTGAATTGGCATTGTAACAACTATGGTATTGTTATTAAGAATTCTAACTGTAAAATATCTAATAAAACACTCACAAAAAATAATATCAGTAGGCCTATTTGTAAATCAACTAAAAAGAAATTAAAAGTGTAACAACCACATGGCACAGGGTTATCACATTTATCATATCATAATATACGTCATATACCTTCAAATCCTCAACTTAAAAATGATAATAATAATACTGTCATAACAGAGATAATGTCAACATCTATTGTTTTCTACCCAAATATATCTTACTACAATTTTTATAAATATATATTTTTACAAACAGAATTAACTTTAATTATCGGTGTACTGTAGTTAACACGTCATTTATTATACTACTAACTCGAATCATAACAACCCATAAAAAACCCACAAAAAACAACATAACCACCCTAATGTAAATTTAATTTTAAAATATACATGCTTTACACTCGGTAAATTCGAATTACTGACTTGAAATTAAATCGGTGTATCTTTGTTTCATGGTCGCGTCAACCAATCATATGTACTAGAAATCTGACTACCAAGGGCAATGTCCTTTGCTTTAAATCACGTGGCAATATCGTGAAACAGAAAGTAGAAATGTCTACGAGTACATCGCTATGTTATTAACGAAAACAAAACCTGCTTTACTAAATTACGTTTTTGTTCGTGTACGCATTTACTGTGATATTAACATGTATAAATATTATACATTAAACATTATATATATTGGACAACGCGCCTATTTTTTTTCCTGTACGTGATCAAAACGTCGACAGTATAAATACATTTCGCGATCATTACGTGCATTGTACGAAATTAAACAAACAAAACCGACGAGATCTTAATAAGAAGTGAACTCCTAGCTGATTGGCTCAGTGTAAAGATAACCAACCAATCATGTTTCAATATGTAAAAAGTATTCTAGGAAGTTCATTATGAACATAATGGAAAGATTTGTGGCGTTGTGGATTGGATTCAATAAACAATTAAAATGGCGGAGTTAAAAAAACAGACAACATAAGCGTGATTTGTTCAATTAATTTAGAGGCGCGTTATTTCGCGCCCGTCAGATTGAGTTGACAGGGAATGAATGAATGAATGTTTAACGACACCCCAGCACGAAAAATACATCGGCTATTGGGTGTCAAACTATGGTAAAATGCAAGAAAAGTATGATGATCATCATCAATATAAAAATTCAACAATTAAATAAAAACACAGTGTAAAGGACTGTGTAAAAATACAAATATCACAGATAGATATAATTAAAATTTAGTATCTCGTAAAAACTGCAATAAAAGTTCTGGATGGAATCGAAATGATTCCATCACATTTCTTTGTCCAAATATATCTTTTCGAGTTGCTGACAACTGCTTACACTCCACCAAAATGTATTGCACAGTCAGAAGACACTGGCAGTGCTCACACTGAGGTGGAGGATCTTTCTTCAAGATAAATGAATGGGTTAAGTAAGTATGACCGATGCGGGCACGACACAAGACTACTTGATCCTTCCAGCACTGTCTATAGGAGGACTGCCACTCTCCCAAGACTGGCTTGATAGCATGAAGCTTGCTCGCAACATCACCGTCCCAATCACGTTGCCAAGCGGAAAAGATAAATTGGCTGATACAATATTTATAATCAGTATAAGGTACACCAACCCTGGCATGAGGCAAATCCGAAGCAGACTTGGCAGCTGAATCTGCCTTTTTATTACCCCTGATGCCAACATGGCTGGGTACCCAACAAAATACAATGTCTTTATTGGCAATAGATAAAAAGACACACTTTCGTATCACCATCCCAATTAAGGGATGGTCCAGCTTCATATTACGTAAAGCTTGAAGACACGAAAGTGAGTCTGTAAAAATAATAAATCTGGATGCTATGGAATCTTTAATTTCTTCCAAGGTTTTAATGACTGCCCAAACTTCAGCACTAAAAATCGATGCTGAGTCGGGCAGTCTCATGGAAATGATATGGTCTGATGGAAAAACTGTAGCACAAGCCACAGAATTTTCCATCCCGTGATCCATCTGTATACACAGGAATGTAATCACGGTACTTGACTTGAATTTCCATGAAAAACTGTTTAAAAACAACAGCATCTGTACGATGTTTCTTCAGATGTGCCAGATCAAATACAATTTTAGGTGGTGTAATACACCATGGTGGTAAAACAAAATATGAAGATGTTTCCAAAGTGTGATAAATCAATGTTGGAAAGCGATAAAAAAAACCCCGCTTAATGCGAAGACCAAATGTACGAATAGCATTTAGCCTTGCATCAAACAACTTCATATATTTGTTGTCAAACACCGCATCATGAGCTCCCCTGCGCGTGCTGTAAACTCACCGTGGTGCAACATTTTCTTTGAGAATGGCCAATACAGCACAAAATTGAAGTTTTGAGTAAAATTCAGTATCCGTAAAATTCTGTGATATTTGTGTTTTTGCACAGTTCTTTACACTGTTTTTGTTTAAACCTTGAATTTTTATATTGATGTTTATCATCACTTTATTTATTTGCATTACCATAGTTTGACACCCAATAGCTGATGTATTTTTCGTGCTGGGGTGTCGTTAAACATTCATTCATTGCATCATGAGCTGGATGTGTCGGTAACGATTTAAGCTTGGCACGTCTAGCACCCAAACAAGGTTCGTGTGCATCAACGTACAAGCTCTCTACAGGAGATGTTCTAAATGCACCAAGACAAAGCCTAAGTCCCTGATTGTGTATAGGATCTAGCATCTGCAAGTAAGACTTGCGTGCCGACCCATACACAATGCATCCATAATCAAGTTTTGATCTAACTAGAGATCTATACAGACGGAGCATAACCTTTCGGTCTGCTCGCCATTCCGTATTACCAATAACTTTTAAAATATTCAAAGCTTTTAAGCCCTTCTTTTTAACATATTTAAGATGGGGCACAAAAGATAGCTTCCTGTCAAATATAACCCCCAGAAATTTAGTCTCCTCCACAACTGGAATTGGATTTTTGTCCAAAAACAACTGTGGGTCTAAGTGGAGACCTCTTTTCTGGCAGATATGCATACAAACCGTTTTTGCTTTTGAGAATCGAAAGCCATTGTCAGTTGCCCATTGATGAAGTTTATTCAAACAAAACTGCAACTTACGTTCAATGATACTCATATTGGACGATCTATAGCAAATCTGAAAATAATCGACATATAACGAGCAATCCACACCAGGTGTTAAACACTGGGTGATGCTGTTAATTTTCACAGAAAATAAAGTTACAGACAGGATACTACCTTGAGGTACACCCATCTCCTGTAGGTGAATGTCGGACCAAAGTCGACCCAAACCGGACTTTAAAAGATCTATCTCTTAAAAATTGAGATATAAAAACAGGAAGACGACCTCTAAGGCCCATGCCATGGAGGTCGTTTAAAATCCCATACTTCCACGTGGTATCGTAAGCCTTCTCGAAATCAAAAAACACTGAAACCAAGTGCTGATTATGGATGAAAGCTTCCCTACAAAACGTTTCAAATCTAACAAGATGATCAACCGTGCTTCGTCTAGATCTGAACCCACATTGCACGTTAGTAAGCAATTTGTGAGATTCAAGATACCAGACAAGTCGACGATTGATCATGCGTTCCCATGGTTTTACAAATGCAACTTGTCAAAGCGATAGGGCGATAAATAGTAGGATTGGTTGGATCCTTACCAGGCTTGGGAATAGGAATGATAATAGCTTTCCTCCAATCAGAAGGAAAGTCTCCAGAAATCCAAGATGTTATTAAAAAATATTAAAAAAAAACCATCAAAGATGATTCAGGTAAATGTTTCAATAACTGATAATGAATTTCATCTGGTTCCTACTGAAGGATATATGGGCCTCTACGAAGAGCATTCTGCAATTCCTCCATAGAGAAAAAAACGCCCTGTTGTACACTTCAGCATTTTCTGATGAAAAATTAAATGGACTGCTTTTCAGCTTTAGTTCTGACCAGATGTAAAAGCATCTGTATTGAAAGCAGAAGATGAATTATGAGAAAAAGTTGTCGCCCAATGCATTGGCAATGTCCGATGAGGACGTGACATTCAGTATCATGCGACAGACAAATGATGTGAACTGTATTTACTGGATTCTTTACCTTTGTTTTACTGGATCCTATTCCGACAGATGTCACCAGATCTTTGTGAAATTCAACCTTGGAGACAAAAGGTATACAAGATGTGTTCTTACTCTGTCTAACTCTCTACGAGCATTAGCCCTAGCAATATGAAATGCATCCAGGTTGTCTGCTGTCGGTTCACGGTGTGAACCGCTCAAGCAAAACTGTTTCGCTCTTTGAATGACATCCTTACACCGCTATCCATTAAACACTTATGGTTTATTGAAAACGCTTTGGGCACTGCCGAAGTCTTAGGAATAGTGTCAGCTTGCAAGTCATTCAAGTGGAATAGTGACAAAGACATGGGATCGAAGAATCAGTAGTGTTAATGGCAAATTGTTGCAGACGTAGTGCTGCAAAGATGCTGAAAATGACCCAAGTTGCTTTGCCCCAACTTACTCACCTTTGAACCTTTCAAGTGAGGTGGTCCCATAATTTCTGCCAAATAATGGGAAAGTGGTCACTACCAAAAAGGTCTGAACCAACTTCAGGAGAAATGAAGAAAAATGAAGGACTCCAAAGGGTTTTAAATCAAAGACGTGAAAGACCGGTGCAGAATGGAAAAGATGTATGACTTTTATCATTTGAAGAAAAAGTAAGTCATTTTTGAGAATTAAGTCTTCGACTGGTTTACCTCTACTATTAATCCTTCACACCCCACAAAGGTGTCAAAATACAATGTCTTTATTGGCAATAGATAAAAAGACACACTTTCGTATCACCATCCCAATTAAGGGATGGTCCAGCTTCATATTACGTAAAGCTTGAAGACACGAAAGTGAGTCTGTAAAAATAATAATAAATCTGGATGCTATGGAATCTTTAATTTCTTCCAAGGTTTTAATGACTGCCCAAACTTCAGCACTAAAAATCGATGCTGAGTCGGGCAGTCTCATGGAAATGATATGGTCTGATGGAAAAACTGTAGCACAAGCCACAGAATTTTCCATCCCGTGATCCATCTGTATACACAGGAATGTAATCACGGTACTTGACTTGAATTTCCATGAAAAACTGTTTAAAAACAACAGCATCTGTACGATGTTTCTTCAGATGTGCCAGATCAAATACAATTTTAGGTGGTGTAATACACCCATGGTGGTTAAAACAAAATATGAAGATGTTTCCAAAGTGTGATAAATCAATGTTGGAAAGCGATAAAAAAAACCCCGCTTAATGCGAAGACCAAATGTACGAATAGCATTTAGCCTTGCATCAAACAACTTCATATATTTGTTGTCAAACACCGCATCATGAGCTCCCCTGCGCGTGCTGTAAACTCACCGTGGTGCAACATTTTCTTTGAGAATGGCCAATACAGCACAAAATTGAAGTTTTGAGTAAAATTCAGTATCCGTAAAATTCTGTGATATTGTGTTTGTTTTTGCACAGTTCTTTACACTGTTTTTGTTTAAAAAACCTTGAATTTTTATATTGATGTTTATCATCACTTTATTTATTTTGCATTACCATAGTTTGACACCCAATAGCTGATGTATTTTTCGTGCTGGGGTGTCGTTAAACACATTCATTCATTGCATCATGAGCTGGATGTGTCGGTAACGATTTAAGCTTGGCACGTCTAGCACCCAAACAAGGTTCGTGTGCATCAACGTACAAGCTCTCTACAGGAGATGTTCTAAATGCACCAAGACAAAAGCCTAAGTCCCTGATTGTGTATAGGATCTAGCATCTGCAAGTAAGACTTGCGTGCCGACCCATACACAATGCATCCATAATCAAGTTTTGATCTAACTAGAGATCTATACAGACGGAGCATAACCTTTCGGTCTGCTCGCCATTCCGTATTACCAATAACTTTTAAAATATTCAAAGCTTTTAAGCCCTTCTTTTTAACATATTTAAGATGGGGCACAAAAAGATAGCTTCCTGTCAAATATAACCCCCAGAAATTTAGTCTCCTCCACAACTGGAATTGGATTTTTTGTCCAAAAAACAACTGTGGGTCTAAGTGGAGACCTCTTTTCTGGCAGATATGCATACAAACCGTTTTTGCTTTTGAGAATCGAAAGCCATTGTCAGTTGCCCATTGATGAAGTTTATTCAAACACAAAAAGCTGCAAACTTACGTTCAATGATACTCATATTGGACGATCTATAGCAAATCTGAAAATATCGACATATAACGAGCAATCCACACCAGGTGTTAAACACTGGGTGATGCTGTTAATTTTCACAGAAAATAAAGTTACAGACAGGATACTACCTTGAGGTACACCCATCTCCTGTAGGTGAATGTCGGACAAAGTCGACCCAACCCGGACTTTAAAAGATCTATCTCTTAAAAATTGAGATATAAAAACAGGAAGACGACCTCTAAGGCCCATGCCATGGAGGTCGTTTAAAATCCCATACTTCCACGTGGTATCGTAAGCCTTCTCGAAATCAAAAAACACTGAAACCAAGTGCTGATTATGGATGAAAGCTTCCCTACAAAACGTTTCAAATCTAACAAGATGATCAACCGTGCTTCGTCTAGATCTGAACCCACATTGCACGTTAGTAAGCAATTTGTGAGATTCAAGATACCAGACAAGTCGACGATTGATCATGCGTTCCATGGTTTTACAAATGCAACTTGTCAAAGCGATAGGGCGATAACTAGTAGGATTGGTTGGATCCTTACCAGGCTTGGGAATAGGAATGATAATAGCTTTCCTCCAATCAGAAGGAAAGTCTCCAGAAATCCAGATGTTATTAAAAATATTAAAAAGAACCATCAAAGATGATTCAGGTAAATGTTTTAATAACTGATAATGAATTTCATCTGGTCCTACTGAAGTATCATGGGCTCTACGAAGAGCATTCTGCAATTCCTCCATAGAGAAACGCCTGTTGTACACTTCAGCATTTTCTGATGAAAAATTAATGGACTGCTTTTCAGCTTTAGTTCTGACAGATGTAAACGCATCTGTATTGAAAGCAGAAGATGAATTATGAGAAAAGTTGTCTGCCAATGCATTGGCAATGTCACGATGAGACGTGACATCCGTATCATTGACAGACAAATGATGAACTGTATTACTGGATTCTTTACCTTTGATTTTACGGATCCTATTCCAGACAGATGTCACCGATGTTTGTGAATTCAACTTGGAGACAAAAGTTCTCCAAGATGTTTTCTTACTCTGTCTAATCTCTCTACGAGCCTTAGCCCTAGCAATATGAAATGCATCCAGGTTGTCTGCTGTAGGTTCACGTTTGAACCGCTCAAGCAACCTGTTTCGCTCTTTGAATGCATCCTTACACGTATCATTAAACCATGGTTTATTGAAACGCTTTGGCACTGCCGAAGTCTTAGGAATAGTTTCATCTGCAATGTCCTTCAAGATGGAAGTGAACAAAGACATGGGATCATCAGCATCAGTAATGGCAAATTGTTGCAGACGAGTGCTGCACAGATGCTGAAACTGACCCCAATTTGCCTTTGCCAACTTCCACCTTTGAACCCTTTCAAGTGATGGTGGTCCATCATTCTCCAAAATAATGGGAAAGTGGTCACTACCACAAAGGTCTGAACCAACTTTCCAGGAGAAATGAAGAAAAAGTGAAGGACTACAAAGGGTTAAATCAAAAGAAGTGAAAGAACCGCTTGCAGAATGAAAATATGTATGACTTTTATCATTGAAGAAAAGTAAGTCATTTTTGAGAATTAAGTCTTCGAATTGTTTACCTCTAATATTTACATCCTCACATCCCCACAAAGTGTGGTGACCATTAAAATCTCCCGTAATAATAAAGGGAGTAGGGAGCTGATCAATAAGACATTGAAAATCCCTAGGATTAAAACTAAAATGTTTTCGAGGTGGCAAGTAAACCGAACACAGTTATAGTTTTATGAGCCGTGACCTTTACAGCCATAGCTTGTAAATTTGTAATTAATGCTACTATACTCTGAGGAATGTTTTCATTAACAAGAATGAAAACACCCCCAGATGCTCTATTTTCAGTTTCTTGAAATTTATGATAGAGGTTAAATCCTCTCATAGTAATATGATCAGTGTCCTTCAAGAACGTTTTTCCTGAAGACACACTGCAAGAGGATTATGTTTTTGAATTAAAAGACTTAATTCATCAAAATTGGGCCTAAGCCCACGGCAGTTCCATTGGATGACTTTATTTTCCATCGGGAGGAAGTATGGGCTTTATCTTTGGCTTTGCTGGTGGTCTTTGTGATCGACAATGATCCCTCCATATCATCATCACCAATATCAGCCAAAGTTTCGTACATATTGCTGATCGGGACCGAACGCAGTTCGATCTTTTTCAGCCGACCTGAAAGTACTTCTTTTGTTTTATTGGTGTCATTACCTGTCTTAGGGAGACTAGTGCTCGACCTATTTGGTGGATTTGTAACATCCAATGACACTTGAGTTTCCATTTCTTTGTGCTGGGGAGTAACTTTGTTTTTTTGTGATGCTTTGTGCACCTGTTTTTGAGCCTTCTCAATGTCAGACAGTTTTTTGTATTTGGCATCATCACAATGCCAGGTTAATTCTGTGTTAACTGCAACACGTTTAGTGGCGACTTTGGCAGCAACTGCAGCTGCATATGACTTGCCAACCACTGTTGGTGTTGCTGTTTCCACCAACCTCCTGGCATCCATGAAGGATAACTTATTTTTCCAGTTTCCACCGTGGACACTCTCGCGAGTATGCACAGTGGGGCCCTTGCAGTTAAGACAAAGTATATCGTTTGTACACGTCTTGCTATCATGGTCAAAAAGACCACATTGGCCACATGTAAGTTTTCCACCATGGCCAAACCTCTGGCATTTGAAGCAACGCAAGGGGTTTGGAATAAATAAAGGGTTCAACAGGAATACTAAGGTAACCAGCCTTGACATATTGGGGAAGGGTAGGGATGTTAAATGTGAGGATACAAGTATTCGTCGGTAACAATTCATTGCTCCGACGAACCTTTATCCTCCTCACAGCAGTAACACCCTGCGAACATAGATTTTGGCGTATCTCATCCTCACTAACTCCTTCCAGATCCCTGCATCTGATCACTCCCTTAGACGAGTTAAGGGAGGTATGCGGAGTGACCTTAATGGATAAGGTACAAAAAACTGTAGACTTGAGAAGACAAGTTGAGTGTTTTTCGGTTGAACATTCAACCAATAGTCCATTCTTTATTTTTTTTTACTGATTTAGGCTCACCAGCCAAGCCAACAATTGCCTTTTGAATGGCAAACGGGGATAATTTGTTCAAGGCCCCATCATCAGTAGAACTGATGACAAGAAACCTTGGCCAATTTTGTGAAGAAATCACTTTGGATTTCTTCACATTTGTTCTTGATGTCATGGACTCCTCGTCCGAAGACAAGAAGTCCGAAACTTCGGTGTGGACCCTTTTCAGGGTCCCATCAGAATTTGGAATTAAATTTTGGATGTTATCCATATTAATAATTCAAATGTTCATCAAACATGCCCACCACCGAGTCCAACAAAGGGGACATGGTGCTGCAGATAACCAGCAGACAGCCATGCCAGGGATACATGATTGATGTACTTGGGCAATATACACACAATAAATCACCCAATTGACCCTAGCCACCGCCTCAAGAGCAACAAATACACATGGTAAATTAAACAGTGCTTGCTCTTGGCTAGATGAAAGAAACAAAGGTTGTTTGCTCTTGAGCTTAACATGACTAGCCGATTGATCAGGTCGGGCCTCCCTGACCACCCGTCTGGCTGAACTCTAGGCCAAAGTGGTGTGTTGCCAGAAAACATACCCGCAGATATGCACCCAACTCAACCACCAGGATCCCATCATCCAGCATTACGGGATGCACCTCACGGCCAACAAAGTGCCTCATACGAGGAGTTGTGCATTTATTGGCCATTCTATAGAAGAATGTTCACCCCTGCACCACGGTGAGGTTAATGCACACGCAGGGGAGAGTTGACAGGGGTTCACGGGCTCACGCCCGTCAAAAACGAAGGTCTGTAGAATGATGGAAATGCATGGTAAAAAGTTGTCATGGTTAAAAGGACATTCCAGAGTTTGCTGCATTGTAAGATGTTTCCGACTAATAAAATATTTCTACAATTAAACTTACATATTAAATATATTTTCTTGTTTAGAATATCACTGTCTGTATATTCAATGTGTTTTTGGTAGTCTTAATATTTGTAAGAAGCCCAAACTGGATTTTGTCTTCAAATAATTTCGTACGTACGAAAAAATTATATTTTAGGAAATAAAATGAAATGTAACCTAGTACAAATATTAGAACGACCAGAAACACGTTTAATATATAGCCACTAATATTTGGGGAGACGTGGGTTCACAATTCTTAATTCTTGTCTTTTTATTTAAAAAATAATATATATATATATATTTATTTATTTATCATATAATATCAGTGCAATCAAAGTATGTGATATTTTTCAGATCACATACTTTAAGAATTTCTCTATTAGCTCAGATGGCAGAGCGCTGGACGCACGGTTCAAATCTCCTCGGATGAGGTTGATTTTTATATGTTAACCAAACAATTCATATTAGCGGACCATTTTATTACATTAGAAAATAAAAACAAATATTTCTTTTGTAGGTATTAACATGCTTATATCTCAATTATTATTTTATTTTCCACAACATTATATTGATCTTACCATTACTGACATTAAACATAACTTAAACCCAAAATTAATTTGGCCAATGCTGGAAAATGAATTAAGAGATCACTTAGCATTATACACATTATTTACCGGCGTCGTGGTTAGGCCATCGGTCAACAGGCTGGTAGGTACTGGGTTCGGATCCCAGTCGAGGCATGAGATTTTTTATCCAGATACCGACTCCAAACCCTGAGTGAGTGCTCCGCAAGGCTCAATGGGTAGGTGTAAACCACTTGCACCGACCAGTGATCCATAACTGGTTCAACAAAGGCCATGGTTTGTGCTATCCTGCCTGTGGGAAGCACAAATAAAAGATCCCTTGCTGCTAATCGGAAGAGTAGCCCATGAAGTGGCGACAGCGGGTTTCCTCAACCATATGTCTGACGCCATATAACCAAAATGTGTTGAGTGCGCCGTTAAATAAAAAAATTCTTTCTTTCTTTCTATATACATTAATTAGCAATTACAAACAATAATATTTTAAAATATAATATATGAGGCCGAATATGCACTGGGGCCGAAACGAATCATAGTCACTTCGTACCCTAGTCATATCGTACCCTAGTTATTTCGTACCATTGTGAAGTCTTTCCATACCCTAGTAATTTCATACTAGTATATAAAAAACGAATCGACCATAGAATAAAAGCAGTGTTTTTTTGTTTTGTTTTTTAAATTTACTTTGACAGTTTGAAAATCAGAACACATTATTGTGCAGCATATCGTTATTGATTTACCATAACACCTGTCAACTGCCGTATTTGGTATGTACTACTAACGGCCAACTTAGATGTTTTCTGAAATTGGCTCCAGTTGACCAAAGTGTGTTTTTTATATTCATAATTAATAAATATGCTAATAATAATAAATAAATAAATATGAAATTTGTTTTTCAGTTACCAGCTGAAATGGCCGAATATTACTTATTATCTTATTTGTTTAAGAAATAAACAATAACAACCACAGAAAACATTGACTACCCTATCGATTGCCAAATCAGCCAATTGCTCATGTTTATATACAGTGGCAATAATTTTTACTTTTTGCTGATAAAAAACACCCCTTAAATTAACCACAAATTTGTTTCAGTGTATGGTACGAAATGACTTGATGTTTTTTAGGGACAAAATTAAATAGTTAATGATTTATAAAGTCAGTTGCAGGTGGTGTTTGCATCTTATAGACGTAATTAGATTGGGTACGATATGACTTTCAGTTACGGTACGAAATGACTTTTTGCAATGGTACGAAATGACCAGGGTACGAAAGGACCAAATTAGGTAGGAAATGACCATGGTACACAAGAAGCAAGCTACGAAATGACTATTGTACGAAAGGACCAAGGTAAGAAGTGACTAGCAACCGGCCGAAACGACCAGATACCCATAAAATGACACCATCACAGTATTATGAGTGCAATGCTTGGGTTGGGGCGAGTTGACTAATGGAAAAAAGTTCCGATCTTTCCAACATCTATAGATCTCTATAGCTATAAGTAGAAGTGACCCTAACCTTAAATGCTGGAACGATCGGAAGGCTTGCCAAGCCGAAGGCAATAGAAAAATGACAAGATCAACAAGTTGAACAATAAAAACAAAATCAAATGATATCTTGGAATTGTTATCAGCACTTTTTCAACTTGTTTCTTTTAAAATGCGTCCATTCGTATCGCTTAGTTAAAGAAAAAATATATTGTAATACTACTGATTTGTAGGAAACAAATGGAAAGTCGTTGGTAATCAATGCAAAACGTCAATATTGAAAATAAATAACATTAAACACGTGTACTCACCGAAGCCATGTTGAATGTTGCATTGTGGAAAATTTGTGTTCTCGTCATCACTGCGACCTCTGACCTTCACCTTTCCGCGAGGATTTCAAATAATCGTGTTATGGGGAATCCCGAAAGTATTGTTTTATGTAAGTCTTTCTATTTCGCACTTTTCATTGATTTTTTTACACAAATGTATTACAGGTGAGTTTATTAATCCATATTACTGTCTATTTTTATTAGCTTTCAAGTCAAAAATGTCCCTTTAATTTTTATGAATTGTTTTATATCATATATCTTTTTTCTTCTTCTAGAAATCATGACTTCGGGACGTAAACCGTTCTTGTTATCACCAGCCCTCAGTTTTAACTTGTTTGTTTTGAGAATGTGCACTATCTCTCAAATGTCATAAAGTGAACTAACTTAATCTTGCAAGAAGCTGATCCTTCTGGTTTAATTATTGTGCGTTATACATATACTGTCTCATTAAAGACCGTAAATTCAATTTTCAGACAATGGAATGCCATAAACAAACGACTGAATGACTGAATGAATGTTTAACGACACCCCAGGACGAAAAATATATCGGCTATTGGGTGTCAATCTATGGTAATGCAAATAAATAAAGTGATGATCAACATCAATATAAAAATTCAAGGTTTAAACAAAAACAATGTAAAGAACAGTGTAAAGAACTGTGCAAAAACACAAATATCACAGAATTTTACGGATACTGAATTTTACTAAAAACTTCAATTTTGTGCTGTATTGGCCATTCTCAAAGAGAATGTTACACCCCTGCACCACGGTGAGGTTACAGCACACGCAGGGGCCATAAACAAACGAAGACACTTCGGTGGTCTGCTTACAATAGAAGAGGAAAGTCAGTTCAGTCGCTAGTTCAGAAAGTAATCTGGTGATTATGTTGATCAGTCTATAAAGTTTAAAACCAGGGGCCTAATTCACTAAACTCTCGCAACTTTACGATCTCGTAGTGCACTGTTAAAAGACTTGCAAAGAGGATGCTTTGTTGTCTAGCAGAGCCTAAGAGACCGTTGTGAATTAGGCCCCAGGACCATAGTACTAATCAAAGTTATGCTTTCGTGTTTTTGATTTTGTTTGTTTGGCCCCTGCGCGTGCTGTAAACTCACCGTGGTGCAGGGGGTGTAACATTCTCTTTGAGAATGACCAATACAGCACAAAATTGAAGTTTTGAGTAGAATTCAGTATCCGTAAAATTCTGTTATATTTGTGTTTTTGCAGAGTTCTTTACACTGTTTTTGTTTAAGTCTTGAATTTTTATATTGATGTTGATCATCACTTTATTTATTTGCATTACCATAGTTTGACACCCAATAGCCGATATATTTTTCGTGCTGGGGTGTCGTTAAACATTCATTCATTGTTTGTTTTTGCGTTTTTTTGGGGGGAGGGTTTTTCTCTTCTTTTTTTCTGAAAAATATTGTCAATATAATGTCGACATTTTGCTTTTTATAGATGGCAATTCGTCATTTTCTTAATGCCTCTCTTTATAATAATGGTATATGGTCGGTATAGTCTGTTTCACAGTTTCTTTGTTAGTAAGGAAACATACAATGTATGTAAATCCGTGAACAATTTCTTCTGTGGTTTGCACTTTCTAGTTAGCTGTGCCGATGTGTATGCAACAGCAATGAACAGATTTGAATACAACCTCAGTAAACATCACTGATAATGACACGAGTAAACACCAGATTGACGGAGAAGGTGAAATAGGCCTCCACGACATCAGAGAAAGTGAAAATGGTATAGAGTTTGAATAATATTTCCTTCTTTTTAATTTTTGTGAATTGTTTTATATCATATAACCTTTTTCTTCTTCTAGAAATCATGACTTCGGGACGTAAACCGTTCTTGTTATTACCAGCCCTGAATGTGCACTATCTCTCAAATGTCATAAAGTGAACTAACTTAATCTTGCAAGAAGCTGATCCTTCTGGTTTAATTATTGTGCGTTATACATATACTGTCTCATTAAAGACCGTAAATTCAATTTTCAAACAATGGAATTCCATAAACAAACGAAGACACGTCGGTGGCCTGCTTGAGAAAGTGACACGTCTGCCAACAATAAAAGAGGAAAGTCAGTTCAGTCGCTAGTTCAGAAAGTAATCTGGTGATTATGTTGATGTCTATAAAGTTTAAAACCAGGGGCCTAATTCACTAAACTCTCGCAACTTTGCGATCTCGTAGTGCACTGTTAAAAGACTTGCAAAGAGGATGCTTTGTTGTCTAGCAGAGCCTAAAAGACCGTTGTGAATTAGGCCCCAGGACCATAGTACTAATCAAAGTTATGCTTTCGTGTTTTTGATTTTGTTTGTTTGGCCCCTGCGCGTGCTGTAAACTCACCGTGGTGCAGGGGGTGTAACATTCTCTTTGAGAATGACCAATACAGCACAAAATTGAAGTTTTGAGTAGAATTCAGTATCCGTAAAATTCTGTTATATTTGTGTTTTTGCAGAGTTCTTTACACTGTTTTTGTTTAAGTCTTGAATTTTTATATTGATGTTGATCATCACTTTATTTATTTGCATTACCATAGTTTGACACCCAATAGCCGATATATTTTTCGTGCTGGGGTGTCGTTAAACATTCATTCATTGTTTGTTTTTGCGTTTTTTTGGGGGGAGGGTTTTTCTCTTCTTTTTTTCTGAAAAATATTGTCAATATAATGTCGACATTTTGCTTTTTATAGATGGCAATTCGTCATTTTCTTAATGCCTCTCTTTATAATAATGGTATATGGTCGGTATAGTCTGTTTCACAGTTTCTTTGTTAGTAAGGAAACATACAATGTATGTAAATCCGTGAACAATTTCTTCTGTGGTTTGCACTTTCTAGTTAGCTGTGCCGATGTGTATGCAACAGCAATGAACAGATTTGAATACAACCTCAGTAAACATCACTGATAATGACACGAGTAAACACCAGATTGACGGAGAAGGTGAAATAGGCCTCCACGACATCAGAGAAAGTGAAAATGGTATAGAGTTTGAATAATATTTCCTTCTTTTTAATTTTTGTGAATTGTTTTATATCATATAACCTTTTTCTTCTTCTAGAAATCATGACTTCGGGACGTAAACCGTTCTTGTTATTACCAGCCCTGAATGTGCACTATCTCTCAAATGTCATAAAGTGAACTAACTTAATCTTGCAAGAAGCTGATCCTTCTGGTTTAATTATTGTGCGTTATACATATACTGTCTCATTAAAGACCGTAAATTCAATTTTCAAACAATGGAATTCCATAAACAAACGAAGACACGTCGGTGGCCTGCTTGAGAAAGTGACACGTCTGCCAACAATAAAAGAGGAAAGTCAGTTCAGTCGCTAGTTCAGAAAGTAATCTGGTGATTATGTTGATGTCTATAAAGTTTAAAACCAGGGGCCTAATTCACTAAACTCTCGCAACTTTGCGATCTCGTAGTGCACTGTTAAAAGACTTGCAAAGAGGATGCTTTGTTGTCTAGCAGAGCCTAAAAGACCGTTGTGAATTAGGCCCCAGGACCATAGTACTAATCAAAGTTATGCTTTCGTGTTTTTGATTTTGTTTGTTTGGCCCCTGCGCGTGCTGTAAACTCACCGTGGTGCAGGGGGTGTAACATTCTCTTTGAGAATGACCAATACAGCACAAAATTGAAGTTTTGAGTAGAATTCAGTATCCGTAAAATTCTGTGATATTTGTGTTTTTGCACAGTTCTTTACACTGTTTTTGTTTAAGTCTTGAATTTTTATATTGATGTTGATCATCACTTTATTTATTTGCATTACCATAGTTTGACACCCAATAGCCGATATATTTTTCGTACTGGGGTGTCGTTAAACATTCATTCATATTGTTTGTTTTTTTTGGGGGGGAGGGTTTTTCTCTTCTTTTTTTCTGAAAAATATTGTCAATATAATGTCGACATTTTGCTTTTTATAGATGGCAATTCGTCATTTTCTTAATGCCTCTCTTTATAATAATGGTATATGGTCGGTATAGTCTGTTTCACAGTTTCTTTGTTAGTAAGGAAACATACAATGTATGTAAATCCGTGAACAATTTCTTCTGTGGTTTGCACTTTCTAGTTAGCTGTGCCGATGTGTATGCAACAGCAATGAACAGATTTTAATACAACCTCAGTAAACATCACTGATAATGACACGAGTAAACACCAGTTTGACGGAGAAGGTGAAATAGGCCTCCACGACATCAGAGAAAGTGAAAATGGTATAGAGTTTGAATAATATTTCCTTCTTTTTAATTTTTGTGTGAATTGTTTTATATCATATAACCTTTTTCTTCTTCTAGAAATCATGACTTCGGGACGTAAACCGTTCTTGTTATTACCAGCCCTGAATGTGCACTATCTCTCAAATGTCATAAAGTGAACTAACTTAATCTTGCAAGAAGCTGATCCTTCTGGTTTAATTATTGTGCGTTATACATATACTGTCTAATTAAAGACCGTAAATTCAATTTTCAAACAATGGAATTCCATAAACAAACGAAGACACGTCGGTGGCCTGCTTGAGAAAGTGACACGTCTGCCAACAATAAAAGAGGAAAGTCAGTTCAGTCGCTAGTTCAGAAAGTAATCTGGTGATTATGTTGATCAGTCTATAAAGTTTAAAACCAGGGGCCTAATTCACTAAACTCTGCAACTTTGCGATCTCGTAGTGCACTGTTAAAAGACTTGCAAAGAGGATGCTTTGTTGTCTAGCAGAGCCTAAGAGACCTTTGTGAATTAGGCCCCAGGACCATAGTACTAATCAAAGTTATGCTTTCGTGTTTTTGATTTTGTTTGTTTGGCCCCTGCGCGTGCTGTAACCTCACCGTGGTGCAGGGGGTGTAACATTCTCTTTGAGAATGGCCAATACAGCACAAAATTGAAGTATTGAGTAGAATTCAGTATCCGTAAAATTCTGTGATATTTGTGTTTTTGCACAGTTCTTTACACTGTTTTTGTTTAAGTCTTGAATTTTTATATTGATGTTGATCATCACTTTATTTATTTGCATTGCCATAGTTTGACACCCAATAGCCGATATATTTTTCGTGCTGGGGTGTCGTTAAACATTCATTCATTGTTTGTTTTGTTTTTTTTGGGGGGAGGGTTTTTCTCTTCTTTTTTTCTGAAAAATATTGTCAATATAATGTCGACATTTTGCTTTTTATAGATGGCAATTCGTCATTTTCTTAACGCCTCTCTTTATAATAATGGTATATGGTCAGTATCGTCTGTTTCACAGTTTCTTTGTTAGTATGGAAACATACAATGTATGTAAATCCATGACTAGATAGTATGTTAATCAATGAACAATTTCTTCTGTGGTTTGCACTTTCTAGTTAGCTGTGCTGATGTGTGTGCAACAGCAATGAACAGATTTGAATATTTTAATACAACCTCAGTAAACATCACTGATAATGACACGAGTAAACACCAGCTTGACGGAGAAGGTGAAATAGGTCTCCACAACATCGGTACAGCTCAGTTGATAAGGTGCTGTAGTAAAGCTTTCGCTCGTGTGACTGATGAAAAAAAAGTGGTGTTGATGTAGCCTGGACGTTGTACCTTTACATACAAAAAAATGTTATTTCAACATTTTATGCACAATCGTTCATCATATTCATGCTTGGTGGAGTAATTTAAATAATTTTAACATGGAATGTGCATGTCAAAACCATGACAGAATTTCTTTTTTACCGATATATTAATTTGTTTGTTTGAATGTTTGTTTAACGACACCCCAGCACAAAAATACATATCGGCTATTGGGTGTCACAAATGGTAAGTACATGAACATATTTATATAGACTCATGTAAAACCACAGTGTAAGGAGCTGTGGGGAGGAAGTATAATACAATATATATAAAATCAAGTTAAGTATATCTTAAAATTTTGTATAGAAGTCGAAGTGTTTTAAAAACTTTACAATTAACATTGGATGGAATTTAAACGATTCCAAAACATTTCTGTTGCCAAATATATCATTTCTTGTCGGCTTGAGATGATCACACTCCGCCAAAATGTGCCGCACAGTCAGTGTACACACTGAGGAGGAGGGTCCTTCTTTAAAATAAATGAATGCGTCAAATATGTATGGCCGATGCGGGCACGGCATAAGCCTACTTCATCCTTCCTGCATCGCCTGTAGGATGACTGCCACTCTCCCAGGACTGCCTTGACAGAATGAAGCTTATTCGCAACCGCATCGTCCCAATCATCTTGCCAAGTCGAAAAGATATATTGGTTAATATGAAATTTAAAATCACTGTAGGGGACACCACCGATATATTAATACCAGCAAGTTGATGATCCCCGACTTTGAAGGTAGCTATATACCAGTTCTGATATCCGACAGTAAATGAATGAATGAATGTTTAACGACACCCCAGCACAAAAATACATATCGGCTATTGGGTGTCACAAATGGTAAATATATGAACATATTATTTATATATATTTATGTAAAACCACAGTGTAAATAATACAATATATATAATAAAGTTAAGTATATCTTAAAATTTTGTATACAAGTCAAAGTGTTTTTAAAACTTTACAAGTAACATTGGATGGAATTTAAACGATTCCAAAACATATCATTTCTCGTCGGCTTGACATGATCACAAAATGTCTGAAACTGATAAAAATTGCTCAATGCGAAGACCAAATGTGCGAATTTAATTCGGTTTCTCATCAAATAACTTGATAGATTTGTTATCAAAAACCGCATTACGTGCAGGATGTTGTGGCATACTGGAGAGAAAGTTTTGCACGTCTAGCACCCAAACTAGGTTCGTTTGCATCGACGTACAAGCTCTCCACAGCACCAAGACGAAGCCTAAAGGCCACCCCACACTAATGCAGTGCGTCGGCAGCAAAAAAATCACTTCCAATTAATTACCATATACATACTCTCACTAGCGCAGCGCGTCAACGTCGGGTTTTTTTTTTTTTTTTCGATCGTTCCAAAAGCGATTTTTGATGCTTGCTGCTCTGACGCGCAGAGAAACCACCATTTTATGATGTCATAACGTTTTAAGTATTCCACCAATTGTGTTGTCAAAACAAAATATTAATCATAGAGGTACATAAACGACATCCAATCGGTTACTTACAAAGACACGGAAATGGCTGCCGATGTCGTGTACCGAAAACTTCCTCTTCTGTTTTTTTTTAATCAAGTAATCTCCTTCTATACAAATACATTAGAACCAGTTTACTCAAAATTATCTTCCTAGGAGCCATGTTTTCAAATAAAATTTGTTTGCCTTTTCCTTCTCTCTTTTATTTCTGTTTGACACGCTGCATATATGTGGGCATTGTTAACGCTTCACTGCTGAAGCGCTACCGCTGCGCTAGTGTGGGACGGTCTTAAAGGGACATTCCTGAGTTTGTTAGTCAATAACATCATACAAATTGCAGCAGAGATTTTTTAACGATTGTAATTACATATCAAAGATATTTTCCTGCATAACATATTAGTGGCTGTATATTAAACGTGTTTCTGATCAATCTAATATTTGTACTAGCGTAAATTTATGTATTGTGTTATACTTTCCCCTTGTCCTTAGACTGGTTTTATATAATTATATATCAATATGTTCATATACTTTTTCTTGTCCTGGGGTGTCGTTAAACATTCATTCATTAAAATACGTGTGGCCAATACGGGCACGGCACAAGCTTACTTCATCCTTCCTGCACCGCCTGTAGGACGACTGCCACTCCCAGGACTGGCTTGACAGAATGAGGCTGGTTCGCGATGAATGTAGGACAAAATGTCGACTTTCAGATTATACATAAGTTGTAAAACGTGTCCTAAATGTCTAGGGTATAAAACGGTAGTGTGTATGAATCGTCCATGTAACCGTATCGGCTGTAACAAAAAAAATTACCGCAACGTCATTGACAGAGCTCTCTTGAAAATCGTTATCTGTGTAGTTTTAACCGAATTACAAGCTAAATAATTACATCTGTTGGAAAGACGACAAAACGCTGCGCTTGTACATATCTATAATATCACTGTATTTCATTGGGAAGCTGTAATATTTGTGTTCAAAAGTGAGTCATTTTAAGCTGGTGGCAGATATGCAGCGCAAAGTGACGTCAAACTTTGTCATACCCACCACCGTATCTTAATTGTCTGGACAAAAGACATCCTCTCGACATTTTAGGTAGATTAAGAGTCGGGTAATTCCGTACAGATTAATATGAACGTTCGTGTACAGCACACTTCAGACAGATGGTATGCCTGAACAATACTAATATTGAGTGATCTCCCTTTTGTGAAGCGTAACATTTTGAGTATAGACTGTTTTAAAATTGTTTATCGGCACTGCTGACTGCCACTTTTGGCATTATGCTACATTTCGCAAGGATCCTTTTGCACTCATATCCAGTCGACTACAGTATACACATAAGTGTTAAATACTGCATACAAAGATGATTTCTATAAATGCAACTATAATGGAGGTCAACACCTGTGTTACATAGACAAAATTGGCTATATTGGTCATTCTCCAAAAATGTCATATTGCGTTACCCCCAAAATTGATAATTGACATAAACATCACTTGGATAAATATATATTCATCAGAAACTTCGCAGACAAATATTTGTTGTCACAAATGCTTGCTTTAATATTTAAAAAGCTCTGAAACTATCATGTTACAGATCATGGCCATGAGATTGAACATAAATCAAAATAACTATTCAGTGGCGGATCCAAAAAATCCATTTAAGGGGGAGGGGCAATGACATGAGGCAGAATGCCAAGGGAAATCTGGGGGAGGTTTGGAGGGGGATGAAAATTAATATATAATAAAATTATAACTGTTGCAAAATTTAGGGGGCGGGCTATGGTATTTCATTCAGTATTTTATAGTCAATTAATAAAGCCTTCAAAATGTTTTCTCAGAGCTCTTTAAATTATTTTCGGTTTTATTTTACAAGATTATAATTCTCTGCTGGTCAGCAAACACAGCCTATGATATACAATGATAAACCAACACGTTACAGGATTTCTTTCAAATAGAGCATGTAGCATGGCTTACATCTAGTAGTAGTTGTAATACTACTATTAGGGGAAAGTGGTCTAAAACGGGCCCTCAAGTTAAAATGGGCTCCCCCCATTATGTTATCTTCTCTTTCGTGTACTCCAAAAATGCACTGTACACAACAACCCCGCTTCTAGTTGATGACGTTTTTGTGACATGCGCGTTTTTTTTAGCGTCCGTAGGCTTGAGCAAAGAAGAACAACACTTTTGTCGGTTCCCGCTAAAAACAACTTCTAGAAAAGTTCATCTCGAGCTGAAGGTATGTATGAATGCCAACTATAAATTACACAGTTGTTTTCAAACATTGAACCTATGCATTTTACAAAGATATGTCATTGTTCAACATCGTACTACTTGTTTGATTCTAAACATGGTAGGTGTCAACAAGTATGAGCTCAGTTTAAACCCAAGAAGTAATAATGTATCATAACAAAGCTACTGTATCGCATTGTTAATAAACAACAACAATAACAACATGTGTACTAAAACCTTTTTTGTGTATGTCTATGTTCAGTACTATGGGGAAATATATCCGCAAGACAACACGACAAAGCTGGAGTGAAGAGAACATGCAGCGTGCAATACTAGCTGTTAGACATGGAGCTATGGGACTCAAAAAGGGCATGCAAGCAATTCAACGTTCAACGAAGATGTCGTAAAGAAGGTTCATCAGAAATTGCTGCTAAAAAAGGATTGGGATCGAGACACCCTTGTTTTTCTCCTAAGCTTGAAAAGGAAATGGTAAATCATCTGCTGCCAGAGCTCATTGCTTATTTTGTGGAGAGAAGTTTTCCGAATCTAGGCAGGGTGAGAAATGGATCCAGTGCATGGCATGTAAACAGTGGGCCCATCAAGAATGCTCTGGCGCGGAAAATGATATATTTTACTGCGATCTTTGTACAAGTGACTGGAGATGGATGGTTTAAGCAATCTTTTGATGCTGAATACACTTTATGAAATGCATCACACCTTTTGAGGATAGTAATGGGCAATGTATCACAGAGCAATTAGTTCGTTTTGTTTTATTAGAAGTCTGTTCATTTCATTTATTAACATGAAAAACCACTTTTTAAGACCCGATATTGTGTCTTGTTCCCTTTTTTTTTAAATTTACCTCAAGGTTTAAAAGTTATAAAACAATGTCGAAACTGTAAACGATCGACAGAATAGTGCTTAGTGATTCACTACCACTGGCCTATATCCAGCTTGACCCGACCACGTTTGAATATGTAATTTGTGCACACGGCACGCTAATTAGGTTACAGAAAAACATACATGTGTAATGGAGTGAGTACTAGTAATTCTTGTGCATTTTTTTTTTTGGGGGGGGGGGGGGTTCACCCTTTGTAATCATACTGGAGTGGAAAAAATAAAATGTTATCATGTATTTATCTATTTTTTGGCAACTAATGTAAGATTATGAACAATGCATTACCAAGTTCTTGATAATATTTTCATGAAAATAGCGGGGTTTGTCAACAGTGTGTTTTGTTTACGAAACTTACCCATAATCCATTAGATGAAATGAAACTGAAAGCCACACAATCAACAATTATTTATTGTTTGAATTTAAGGGAGAATGGATCTCTTTATTATTATTAAATACAAACAATAATTAACAGTAATTAAGTTTGTGACTTTGTTTTAACTGCGGCTTAGTTAAAGGTGCGGTTTATCACTTTATGTACGGACGAAGGTCGGAACTTTGTCTAAAATCAAGTGGTGCGGTTTATACACGCGTGTAATAGGCCAGAAAATATGGTACATCACTTTTTTTTGTCTTTATTAGTGGCAAGTAAACATTACTTAACTTCTTTTTAAGTTTGTGTCAACAAAAATGTTTACAGGTATTTAAAATAGCAATAGCCAACAAGCTCAGAGCTGGAACAATAAAATATAAATGGATGTAGTTTATAATAAGACATGACACTAATTAACACACAAAATGGAGAGAAATTTTTTTGCAAGAATTTGCAAAAATCTGAAACGGAATGTGGAAAAATCTGAAACGGAAAATCATCCCCTCTACTAAAGCGTCAGTCAATCACTCGAAATCACATGCGTTTCTTTGCCACTCGGAACTCCTCGGCTGATTCCGTGAGATATCGGGGAAAATCGTAATCGGCTGAAGTATTCCGAATAGTAAACATTCCAATGCATTCGATTGGAACATAAAGTGCATTTGATTAGAAAATAGCTGATGTGTTGCCAAATAAATTTTTTAAAAGCAATTAGGCCCTATGTGTACATATGTATAAGTACACACATTTAAAAACATTATTAAAAAGTAATGTAATTTATTCTCAGACAGTACATAGTACATTTTACGGTTGCTGTTTTATTGGAATATAAATATAACTCTAGTTTCAAAACACGGATGAAATCAGGGCAACCAAATTTTTGGAGGGGCAACCTCAATGTAAATACTTAAAATTGAGCCCTGTTGTATTTGATTTATATTTCAAAAATTAAGATTAATTTAGGAATTTGCTTAAGGGGCCCGTTTTAGACCACGTTCCCCTACTACTAATAATATAATAAAAGTATCAGCAATAACTATAGTAATGATATAACAATAATAACAACAATTTCGACATTCAAGAACGTTTAATTAACCAATAATTTGTGTTCATGTTAATAGCTTAAAGGGTGTATACTACCAAATCAAATCCCATAGACGACAATAGTAACATATGTGGCTAAAACTCCTATCTGCAGCGTATCAATCGACATAAACACCACGGATATAAATACTACCACCTCTCACACTTAAAGTGAATCAGGAAAAATTGGTGGTCAACCTGCTCGTTTCTGAGATAACGGGTAGCGTCTATGACTACCCTAGTTCCGCACAAAATTCGAGTACTTTTTTTACAGGTACCCCATACATGTTTCAATCACAAGGCTACTTGACACAATGGTACTAGATGAAATAAAATTGCTTTTTTTTTTTTACCCAGATGAAACTATTATTTTTTTACAACCAACACACATTTATAACCAATCACAGGACTTGTGGTGTTCACTTCTCTATCAAAAGTTGGGTGCACCTCGAACTTTGACCCAGCCGGAAGTTATTTGGTTTAGTACTACCTGAATGGCTCCCCATAATTCTAACGGGAGCAGTTAATCACTTCCCTCGATTGTTTTCGTGGCAAGGTCTAGGAAAGTGGAAGAAAACATTCAAACAATAATTAATTATTTGTCAGTATGATTATAATGCCATACTATATGTGAATGTACATACCACAGTATTCCATTAGTTTGTAACTACGTTTATAAATATGAAATATAATATTTTTGAAACATGATTAAGGAATAATAATATTAACAATTCACACATCACTCTACATAAACATTTCGGTAGTAACAGGAACCGAGGAACATTAGTTTAAAGATATGTCATAACACAATAAACTACTTTGAATATTTTAAAAACTACTTAGACTAATTCAAGGAACATTAGTTTAAAGACACGTCATAACACAGTAAACTACTTAAGACTAATTCAAGGAACGTTTCAGAGATCGCTACAAAACTTTCAAACATTAAATTGTATTAGCTAATCACAATTGTGAAAACAAAATGTTCCCTGCACTTTATAAAAATTTCTGAAACATAAACTGTTAACAATTGTACTATTTTCAACTATTTACAATTTGTAGCGAAAATCGAAAACAAATTATCCCAGTATTCAGTCAAAAGTTCTTGGTATAGTATGATGTTTATGATTTTGTTATTCCGAAACCCTGTAATTTTGAACACACACACGCACGCACGCACATGCACACCAAGTGTCACAATGATCATGTCATCAAACATACCTTTTACATTCAATCTTCCACATAATTTACTGAAATTATTTTTAAACAATTTTTGCATGCAAAACAACTTTTTTTGTTCTTTCTCCCTGAACAGACTTCATGCATCCACCTATCGCATATTTCACGCTGCACCCAGTCAACCTCACTGCCATGACCCACATCTGGAGGATCTCTCTGCAAACACAAGGCACACGGAACACCATACCATCATAATCTAATACAAATGTATCACTATAGCAACTTTCACAATTCACACAGTCAGTTTCAGTGTCCAATTCACTATCATCATCCAAACATACCACAACCGTATCAAGTTAATTTCTTGAACTCCATCTTTGACTTTGCGACATATTTTGGTGGAGTGTAAGCAACAACTCCTGCGCGTGCTGTAACCTCACCGTGATGCAGGGGTGTAATTTTTTCTTTGAGAATGGCCAATACAGCACAAAATTGAAGTTTTGAGTAAAATTCAGTATCTATCTGTGATATTTGTGTTTTTGCACAGTTCTTTACACTGTTTTTGTTTAAATCTTGAATTTTTATATTGATGTTGATCATCACTTTATTTATTTGCATTACCAGTTTGACACCCAATAGCCGATGTATTTTTCGTGCTGGGGTGTCGTTAAACATTCATTCATTCATATATTTGGACAAAGAACTGTGATGGAATCCTTTCGATTCCATCCAGAACTTTTATTGCAGTTTTTACGCGATACTCAATTTTATTCTGAATTTTAATTATATCTATCTGTGATATTTGTATTTTTACACAGTCCTTTACACTGTGTTTTTATTTGTCTGTTGAATTTTTATATTGATGTTGATCATCACTTACTGTTTGCATTTACCATAGTTTGACACCCAATAGCCGGTGTATTTTTCGTGCTGGGGTGTCGTTAAACATTCATTCATTCATTCATAAACTCCATCTTGTTCACACAAAGTCTGTTCCACTTTCTCTACATGCGCTACAGCTTTCTCCCAGTTTTCTTTCAAAATTAAACTTTTTGATTCGTGGAATAAATTTAACTCACCCTTTAATTTAAATATATTATTTTCTTTTGCAACCTGATATTTCAGTTGTGCCCAAATCAATTCAGTGGGGTTCAGTTCGCAGTGACAAGGAGGGAGTCTTAATAATTTCATGGCCGTTGTCCCTGGCAATTTTGTCTATCACATATTGTGATTTACAACCTGTTTTGCGAACCAGGTCCAACAGCTTAGTTTTTTTCATACTCCTCGTATGCAATTTCATTCATTTCAATCCAATTTTTAATGTCCTGTATTTTGCTTGAGTTTACAGGCGGTTTAGTGTCCTTTTCAATCTGAAAAAAAGAAGAAAAAAAAAGAGAAATAAATAAAAATAAGTGTGTATGTGTAAGGGTGAATATCTAAAGTATCCATACCTAATTGAAGGCAAATCCACATGTAAAACACACACACACACTCTCTCTCTCTCTCTCTCTCTCTCTCTCTCTCTCTCTCTCTCTCTCTCTCTCTCTCTCTCTCTCTCTCTCTCTCTCTCTCACACACACAGACACCTGTTTATTGTAAACATTAAATGAGAAACACTTTATGCATTTCATGAAATTCACATATATGTTTTTAACACTTAAATACCAGTATTGTTATTTATAGTCTCATTCTGTCTGTCTGCCTGTTTGTCTTTCCCGATTTTTTTAGATTTTTATTACGATCGTACATTGGAACATCACAACACATGCACTCACGCACACTAGCATGCA
>NW_024533471.1:0-40416 GCF_016097555.1 Gigantopelta aegis | reverse complement strand
TCAAAACTTAGATTTACAAAGCCGATCATTTGCTTGTTTGTTACCCCAACAAATTTCTCATAAGGGTATCTTATACAGGGAACTTATCAATTGTTTGATAGGAAGTAAAAAATGAACACACCTTAACTGAAAGAAGTATGTGAAAAAAAAAAAAAAAAAAAATTTATTATATTTAAATATCGTTTCTTTGAATTGGGCAAAATGGATTAACATAGTGAATGCATTCAATAGATTGTATCTATCTAACACATGCAAAATGACATCATCTACACTAATTATCTACTTGTGAGCAATCACTATCACCACCAGAAGAAGGTTCCTATCATTCTTGCAACACTCTAAAATCGCTTCATCCAAATCATGTCTATAGTCATCCATAAATTGTCTTGGTATTCGAATTCTCTAAAATTCCTGTAATTCTGTCCAAAATTTTAGAGTGACGCTATGTACCTTTAATGTAACATACTACATCTCTGTGATATTAACCCTTTGAGCGCGGCGCGCATCAAATATATGTCGTCACACCCATGTTAATTAAACGCAGCACGCATATTTATAAGCGTAGAGGCTACTCCACATAGTTTATGTTTATAACACGCACTGATATACTGTTGCAACAATATTTATAATGGCAAATACAATGCAAAGAAGTAATTGACTTGGTAATGCAGATGCAACAGTTTATGACGAAAAGTGAAGATGAAGAATTTGATGGTATATTAGTGATAGTGAAGTAATTAGAATAATTGAGCTGGACATGGAGATGGGTGAATGCAGTAAGGAAAATGAAAATGAAACAGAGAATAGTGTAGTGTGTGAAGGTGGAAATTTAACGGAAAACAATGATGGAGAAATAAATAAAGCATGATGGATATAGAAGATATTGAAGATATGGAGGTAGGTGCAATGGATGATATTGCTTCAGACATTCCTGAATTGGTTGGTCAGCCTGAGTGCACTAGAAACATGTCAAATAAGAACCAATAGAGTTTTTTGACTTACTTGTAACAGAACAGAGTTATTTGAAGAAATTGCAGAACAAACCACCACTTCAAGGAAAATCCAGATATTGCACGGAGATCTCGTCTACATTACTGGACAAAAAAAAGCACACACAGCAACAGAATTGTTGACAATTTTTTTTCCCTAATAATAGCAATGGGTATCATAACACTACCCAAAATTGAAGATTATTGGGCTCAGTACTGGCCATTCAGTAGTACTACCTTCTCTCAAGTAATGACTAGAGATTGCTTCAGTTTGATCTTGAAGTTCCTGCATTTCAACAACAAAAAACTAATCAAAAGAAAAAATTCGAGTCTGGATACGATCCATTATATAAAATACGACCATTCCTTACATAACTCATCAACAACTTTCAAATAAACTACAGCCCTAGTCATGAATTGTCAGTTGATGAAGCTATGGTTAGCTTCAAAGGAAGGGTGTGGTTTATCCAATACATGCCTAAGAAACCCAATAAATGGGATGAAGGCAGACTCTAAAACTGGATATACTATAACTGGGATGTTATATGCAGGTATGCTAAAAGTAATTATAGTTACTCACAGCAATTACTATCTACTAATAATAGGAAAAGATGACACATTGAATTTGGGTAAAGATAGAACAGTCACCCAAAAGCTTGTTGTGATGAGATTATTGAAATCACTGAAAGAAAACTGGCCACCATATTTACATGGATAATTACTATACCAGTCCTAACCTCTTTCTGGAAATGAAATTGGCAGGATTTGATGCCTGTGGTACAGGCTCTTGTTGATAGGAAAGGGATGCCTGCTGGCTTGGAAAAGTAGAACTGGACAGAAGAAGATAAAGTAATTATGAATAAGTTAGAACAGAAAACTTAGGCAACAGCATACTTGCTTTACAATGGAAGGACAAACGAATCATCACAATGCTAAGTAAAATCATGATGACAAAATGGTAACAAAGAGCAGTAGATCAAGATCTTCAACAAACTGGAAAAGAAGATGTACAGAAACTGTGATGGTTGATGCATATAACAACAATATGGGAGGAGTAGATAAGAGTGATCAGTTACTTGGCATATTATGGATTCAAATCAGAGGACAATCAAGTGGTACAAACGTGCAATCTTCATCTGTTTGATTTGGCCATAATCAATGCCTTTATCCTTTATAAAGTTGTCATCTCAAGGAAATAAGCAACTAACTCATCTACAATCAGAATTCAGTTAGCATCATGCATTGCTTACCGAGCGGGCATCAATATTGCTTCTAGTTCATCATCTCTACGCTTATCTCAATTTGCTACTACGTCGTACTTTATGAACGCCACTTCCTGGAAAAAATACCACTGCTTCATCTGGGAAATTTTCTCAACTTGAGTGTATAGTCTGTAGTAACAAAAAAAAGGAAATGGGTAGAAGAACAACACCTACCAATGCAAACAATGTGAAATGGCAATGTGTGTAGTACCTTGTTTTGAGTTGTACCATACACATGTTGATCCTATGAGATACTTGTAATCAATTTATCTCAAAAAGATAACCTTGTAATATAACATACAATAGTTTATATAAATAATATATATAAATATATGTATAATTATATAAATATAAATACATGTAGATATAGTATAATTATTATAATATAAATTGAATACCCATAGTAAAAGCAAGCAGAGCTGTAACTTTCAGTACAGTGTGGCTATTCATTACAATCATGTGAACGTGACCATAACCTTGGTAACATACAAACAGATTAGCAAAGCTTAGACGCGATATTTGTTACACAAACATACCTAATACTTATAAAATACCTATATACACACTGTATGGAGTATGTCTTTAATCACACTAAGCTAAGACTATCTTTCATAAGACAAGTGTATTCATTATTACGATAAAAACTTGCCTTCTTTCCCGTTTCCCTCGATGGAGGGTGTAAACTGGCTATCCATTGCGCACATACATGTTCAAACAGAGACCTTATACATCATAACTGACTAGTTAGCAGATCCACAGATGACTAAATACACACGCAAAATGTCAACAAAGCCAAAGCATTGCTTAATGACATGGCAATTCAAACAATGGTGGCGTTGCAATAATTGACACACCCATTTACACGTGCGGTTCAAAGGTAGTAACACAAACATACATGCTTTGGTTTTCGTAGCAAGGAATTTTCTCAAAAATATCTGAAA
Organism: Gigantopelta aegis; assembly: GCF_016097555.1. NCBI lineage: Eukaryota > Metazoa > Mollusca > Gastropoda > Neomphalida > Peltospiridae > Gigantopelta > Gigantopelta aegis. The sequence continues at coordinate 37,224 of NW_024533471.1, read as the reverse complement.
ACATGTAACTTTCAGTCAGAATACTTTTCCTTACACGAAATAGGTTTGTGCCATCAACTCATCAAGAACATCAGTGTTGGGATTTGGTTTTGATAACTCAGACAGCATCTTCTTGAAATTTCAGTCAAATGCTGATGAAGTATCACAACTTACAATACTGTCAAGTTCTTCAACGTATAGATGTTTTCCCATTGTAATCTGTCTTGCTTTGTTTACGTTTGTTCATCAGAAACCCACGGTTTACAATTTGAGCACTTCTGGAACAGTGACTTCATCCATGAGAAGTAAGAATGATATACATCTACATAAAGTAATAATGTTTGATTACATATGGTTCTTTGCCATCCTCTGTAGCATCATCCAGAAGGGATAAATTGTTACAATGGCTTTTGAGGGAATAGAGCAGTCATGTATGTTTGGACAAGGCAATGAAGCCAGAAGTATAGTAGAAACTGATAAATTAAATTACAAGTATCAAATCCACCTTTGAAATAATCACAGGTTCCTGCTGGGTATTTTAACACATGGGGAAGGTGTGACTTTGTTACTGGTTGATTCAGAAAATTTCAATAATACACTATAAAAGGTTAGTTATAGTCACTTTCACATTGGATTAATACCTCAGATATATCTGACACACATGCAAATCCAGAACGAGTTAAAATCAAACTAAATAAAATGTAACAGCATTATAAATAAGAAAAAACAGACATAATGCCTTAAGTAAACTATTATTTGCGTGCACTAAATTTAGAGAAATTAGCGAAGACTATCAAAAACGCTAAATTAAAGTAACGTTAATATTAATTTCAATGAATATTTTGGTCAATTATTTATTAATAAATAAATCAATGGTAGCTGTCTTCATCTTCATTGTGTGGGACTCCAGTTCATCTGCTTCATCATCAGAGTGGATTGTTACCATTTACTGGTCTTGATACAACTCATTAAATAGAATCTCAAGTCTTCTATTTTAGCGTGATTATTGGTGGAATAGTCCATAATTATGGTCACCAAAACAGGGATTTCAAGACCTCCTTGCACCAGAGGTGATCTTCTATAAGCTTCGTCAATCACTTTTAAAGAAACATGCGCTCCGTGTAGCATAATAAACCAGACAAATGTAGATAATTATAATAGTTATTAATTAATGACCAATTTTGAGAAAACGCCTAAATTTAGTAACGCCAAATGTGCACATGTCATTAAACGCTAAAATTAGTAGACGCAAATAATAGTTTACTTAAGGGATACCATGCTGGCTCCACGAGATTCATCAGATTCACAGGCTAAAGATGATCTTAATAATTTTATACCACCAATTATTTTAATCTTTTTACTAAGGGAAGGAATTACTTCCGTCAAACACTGCTGGTCTGACAGCTACAGCAGTTGCAAGAGCCTTCCATCTAGATCATTGTCTAAAATACAAAATTTGCTACAGCTCAAAAAGAGATCACTAAGTTCCCCTCTATCAAGATAGCATGACAAAACGTACCACAAAGAGCTTCTAAAATGGATACATCGATTGCTTCTTGACGGTTTAGAGCAAGCCTTTAGCCACTCACAAATTTCATCAGTAGTCATTGACTCACAACTTATTAGCCATTTTTCACAGATTTTCATGGGATATTGTTGTCAGGAATGATTAAGCACACTACTAGATTAATTAGGGTCCTCAAAAATTTTTCCTATGTGGAGTTGTTCATTTAAGTCTTCAGTAAAAAAACATCTCTGGAACACCTGAAAGAATGCCATACAAATAGTCTTGGCTTTCATATCAATAGCCTCTTTTGTGGCAGAACCTTCAAGGTTTATTCTTCCTTTACCTCCCATGTCTCTCACTGTTACCCTGGTGTCTCCTGGATCATGCTATAACAACAATGTAAGAATCCATGCCATTGAAACAGCTCTAGAAAATGTAGAATCTGGTGATTCTTGATACGCCAACGATACATATACCCCTTATACTGTAAAATTTTGTAGGTAAAAGCACACTAAATCAAGTGTGTCATGCATGTTGCAGTATGCACACCCGTATTGGTGTGTAAGGCACACCTTTTCTATGAAGTGTGTGTCTCAACACTTATTTTCAGTGTGATGTTAAACACGTTATCTCAAAGAATTATAATTGTTGTATAAATGGACCATAAATGAATCATGATTGAAAAAGTGTTAAGACAAATAAGTTAAAGCCCTTGTTCTAAAGAAGTTTATATACTATAAAAGTTTTTTAAGTATTGTTCTGTGGGCAATTTAAGGAAAAAACCTCCATAAATGAATACATGTTCTTACATCCATTTGGATAACTTGCATATACACTGTTAAACGGTGGTGTTCATAAGAACACCTAGGCATCAGCTTTGTTTAAACACCATGACAGTGTTATTAAACAACAAATAGGTATTTTAATCTATTTGTTGTCCCATTAACACTCACTAGGCTAAGTGAGCTCAATCACTATTAACATTTTAAGAAAGCCAAAAAGTCTACCAAAAAAATATGGATTAATGTGTTTCAAATGACAACGAACAAATTCTGCAGATGTCATAGAAAGAGGGTAAATATAATCATATAACCACATATGTTAATAGTCAACAAGGACATCGGATAAATCAAAAAACTTTTGATTGCAATGTTTTGTTGAAACCATGTGTCCTAGAGTGTGAAGAGTAGAACATATATTCTAGCACTTCAACATGAAATAAAACGAAGTCATAGAAATTTGTAATAGTTCACCAAAAAACTGGGTCATCTTCATTTTTTCCTAGACTAGCAATGATGGAGTCTCATGTAAAGTCCATGTATTCTAACCCAATTAACACTATAATTAAAAAAATCCCAATTCATAATTTTCTAATAAAGCACATAATAATTACCTTGTTATCCACTGAGGAAGAACTGTGTTGAGGAAGCTCAAAATGTTTGGGGGGGCCTGAACATATTTTACACAGTATACATTGCAAAATTATACATTTTTAAAACAATAATTAAAATACACCAAAATATTTATATCGTTATCATTTCTTTTAACAAACTCCTTGGCAAGTTCTCGCAGGTTGCACATGTCAGTTAGTTCATTATGAAAATGCAGTAAGAAAACAGTTATTGAGCCTTTTTCAGTCATAGTTGATCACAGGTAGGTGCATACACGTCTCATTGTTGAAAAAGATCTCTCGGATGTGCCGAAGTTTATTGGTATAGTTAAAAATAATCGCAATAAGCTGTGCACTTCAGAAAAAAAGATTTATAGGTTTCTTTAGACTTTAGTGCTTCGCACACTGTTGGACTGTTGTAACATGTTTAACATTGGGTAATTCTTGACTAAATCACATCTTGGAGAAGTAACAGCTGCTATGCAGGACATTGAAGTCCAAATGACTGTTAAAGCATGAAGTTTTAATATAAGAGAGATATGCTGTAATCATCTCCATTAGCCTGCATTGAGTATCAAACCTTCCAATGCAAGGACAGGTGGGAGTAGATCCTTTTGATCAATCGGTCTTCTAATTCTCTAATCAGTAAGTCAAAAACTTGGAAGTACTGATGACAAAAATAGTCTACAGTTGAATTGTATTGATGTTGCTGGCTTCCCATCAAACCTAGCTGGAGCTTTTCTATACGTGGAAGCTGTGGTAGGCCTATTTTCAGGTTCTTGGCAATTTCAACAGTTTGAGAATATAACTGGTCAAAATGTTTGATTGAGTTCGATGTCGTCGATAGAGGACTTTGTAGATTTACTGCAGATAGTGCTTCCTGAAGAGATGATCCTTTCCTTGCAGGGTTTGTCGATAATGTTTCAGAAGCACTAAAAACTAAATGCCCAAGTCTGAAGCCAAACAGTGTTTGAAACTTTTCTAACAATGCCAGCAAATACACCTGCCTTTAGGCCGTATTCATCTTTGGTATTTGTTATGATTTCTCAAGGGTTCCATTATGAGAGAGTAATCTTTTAATACAGCTTCTATTGCTCCTGTACTTGCAGTCCATCTGGTGGGACAAAGAGGTTTTATGCTTACTCTGTGGATTGGCGTGGAAGCTTTTCAGAGAACAGATGTGACCTTTTTGACGAAAAACAAATTTTATAAGTTTAGCAATTTCTCTTCTAACTGTATCTAATGCATCCCTAATAAACGGAAGTTGTCGCCGCAGCCTGAAGACAGAGGTTCAAGCAATGGGCGAAACAGTGAACAGAAAGAGCAGAGGTACCTCATTTTTGATTTGTGTTGCAAGGCAATTCCTTTTCCCTGCATATTAGAAGCTCCATCAAAAGCTTGGCCTCTACAAAGTGAGAGGGGAAGCGAACAACGAATAAGGATATCTTTGACTACTTGAAACAGTGTATCTGCAGTGGTGTTGGGAAGCCAAAAAACCCTAAAGGATCTTCATGAATTTCATAATTGTTATCCACCCATCTAATTGACAGATTAAACTGCTCTCTGTAAGCAACATCTGTTGCTCATCTCCTATCAGCGATACCACGGAGGTGTGGCACTTGCGAACATTCTCTAGTATCACACAGAGTAAAACTCTTCCCATCATTTCAATGGCTCATTCACAATGTCATGACTTAGGTACTTGTTTTCAGATATCCATCTTTTTAAATCACTATCAAAAACTGGACCACATGGATCAGTAGTGGTGTAAATTCCCTTCAACTTCTTTATGGCCTCTAATTGCCCATTCCCTGACGAACAAGATACTTTAGGCCGTGGAAGTTGTTTTAACAGGCCCTGTCTTTCTTACTTCTTGATCTTTTTTCATTTGAGAATTGAGTTGCTCATTGACAGGTGATTTGTTTTGCCAACTTCCATTTCATTACAGCTTCTTGGTGAGTTGTGAAAGTTTCATGATTACGGAAACTTCTCAACTGCTTTCTTCCAATTGTCATAGCCGACAGTAGAGAATGTAGATTCTACCTCTTTTGCTAAAGGTTAACATCCCAATGCCACGGATTTCTCCAGACCTACAATAATAACAAAAAAACTTTCTTTTTGATGTACAGGACTGTTAACCATGAGTGAGATTCATACCAGCTAGGTACAAAATTTCTGCCACTTTTGATAATCCAGAAAGAACCCTCTTGTCCACTGGTTGAAAAGGCTCTCACTCATGCAACAAAATAGCAATACAGTCCTGCTCTGAGCTGATATCATTTCTCCCAGATTCCCACTCCATCATCATTTTATCATGGGGATCTGAATTTATGATGGCGCCCATTCTGAGCTGGAACTTCACTTGACCCTGCATCTTCACTGGTCTGAGTTGAACAATTCAGGCTATGATCATCTTCCCACTATGATGCTGACAATTTCTCTTAGCAGAAGTAATGTCTCAAACAAACTTGCCCTGTCTTACTCTTTTGCTAGCCATTTCAAAAGTAGAGCTGCAACACACTGTCACACTTCACTGAGCTCAATAAACCACATATAGTTAATGTTTATTTTAACATACGTGGGCAAAGAAACACTTATTGTTAACAGTTAATGTTGAATATTACTTGTTAAGGTGAGGAATTCAAAAGCATTCATTACTTTGTATTACAAAGAAAAATGAATGCTTTACATGCAAAATGGGTTACTCTATGTAAAGTTGGGGGGGCTCTGCCCCCCCTTTATAAAAGTTGGGGGGGCATTAGCCCCTTCGTGCCCCACCCTCAGACTCCTAAGGAATGTAACACTGGACTATCAGGACAGGCTATGACCATTACCTATATGTGTACACTTTAAAAAACACCAACAAATGTGCCAATGTCTATTCCTGGACCTATTTCGGCTTTCTCTCCCTGGGAGTTGGAGGTATTTATCTTTAAATAGCAATTGGTAGAGTTGATGCAGTTTCATTTCCAGATATTCTATAGCCAAACATACACTGTGAAAAAGGCTGATACATATTATTATAATAAAAATATGTTGTATAATTAAAATAACTTTGCATACATTAGCTACTGATACAATAAAACAAACAATGAAAGTTTATTAACTCACTATGTGTGACAAAAAAAAACGCAAGTGTTGATAAAAAAAAATTATAAAAGGACCTTTTATACTACCACAAATGCAACTATGAAATTATTATTGTGTACTATTGTAATATTAGTACAACCTTTAAATTCAACATGTAATTTGTGTGAGTATAATGATGACAGCAGTGTTATTATAAAGTCATTTAATTTTACTGTGTAATCCAGACGATTTATGACTGTGTCCAAATAAGAAAATAGAATTAACCAAAATTGTTATGAAGCCATAATAGTGTATAGAGTTAACTTAAAGGGTAACTGAAATGCGTATTTTGAAATTTTTGAACAACTTGTTTATGTCGTTAAAAGAAATAATAATGATAACACATGTAAACCTCTAACTCTTCTTTTCTTTAAAGGAACTTCTTTGAATAATATAAACATACGAAGTCAAACCTTGCTCAATCATTAAAGTCCAGCCATCTTCTTACCTGTTTAAGCAGCAACGCATTATGAGTTTATGACATACACAGATTTGGACAAGAAACGATGAAACACATGCAAATCGATAGTTCGTTCGCAACCTGTTAAAAGGCTTGTATAGAGATGGATGGTACTTGCTAATTAGGAAACTAGTGGATCTGAACAAATATTCAAAGTCCAATGCAGGATCGATTATAGTGAAGATGAAGATTTCTTTGCTGGTATTGTTTACCCTATTTATAATGAACCAAGTGATAGCTGCCAGCATCCAGTAATAGTAGTAGTAGTGAAGACTTGGAACTCTCCTCAGAAAGACTTTTAAACTTTAATTGGTATGAACATAAATGAGGAATAACGTTTGTAATAATATATATATATATATGTTGATTATAGGTGTGCATGTAGCCACTGCCGTAATCATGGGTCCTTCAAAGGAGAGGATTTTGCTGCACAAAGAATTATAGAAACATGAATGAGAAAATGGAAGAAGCTGAGAGATACCTGAGCTCCTAGTTTATACTGACCATCCACATTCAAACCTGCGTATTACCAATACTGACAAGAATAGGGATCTACAACTTTACGCCATCAGCTATTAATGAGTGAGTGTTCACTAACCTGAACTTTGTGCTAGCTCCTATTGATATCTCTCTGTCTCAGTGTCAGAACTTCTATAAGAGAAAAACAATTTTACTCTACATACAAGCATTTATATTATACTTTACTCTTCAGTTGATGGATAATATAATGATTCATCTGATTTTGAATTTATAAAGTGTATTGAGTTCAGTACTGTTCTTATCATCAATTAAAAGGTTTACATTGTCCCAGATACATGACGGTACATAGACAATGTTTGTGTGTTTCATTAGATTGACATTGTATAGTTGTCTGACAGCCTTAACATTACCATGTTATGACAGCTTTAACACAACTGAAATTACATACCTTTCGATATCATTTTTGCTTTCTTTACTGCTTTGATAGTACTATTGCAATGGAAGTACAATATGAACAAAATCAGTAGAAGTATACACTTCAAAACATGCCTGGTAAGGATCTGATACAAATGAACATGAATTCATATCCAGGCTCTTCAGATAAATTCGAATGTCCCACTCTTAGCTGAGCTAATTCTTCATCTGTAGCTATACTGGACTCACTCTTCTCATCAGCCAAATTGGACTCTTCATCTGATACATCTACAGATTCCCAACCTAAATCAATTCAAACAGTTATAATCCAGTAGTGATAGCTTTTATATATACCTTCAAATTCTCTCTTCTTTTGTAACGTTCATGTCTACTTGTTGATTTTGACTTCTTTCTGTAAATGTGATGCCTCCTTAGTTTGATATTCGCTAACTGGTCTCTTGAAGACTGTCGGGATAGCATCAAATTTCAGTTTCATTCTTCTAGATATCCTAGACTAGCTACAGCAACAACTATATCAGGCTGGAACAATCTTTATTAAAGTGGCAACTACACAAAAATGAGTACTTGGTTGGTCCTAACCACTTGTCCTTGGTTCTCTTACTTGCTCAGTCCATTTTTTACTGAGTACTGGATCTTTAGGGAATGAAAATAACTCACTCCATCCATCTGTTAGTATTAACCCACAACCGAAAGCAACGCATCTCTTAGGCATTTTCCAATAGTTCACACTTCTTACCAGGTGTTGAATAGTGTTCATCGTTCATCTTGTGATAATGTCATAATGCGTTTCATCAAACGATTTTGCTGCTTAAACAGGAAGAAGATGGCTGACTTGTGATTGAGCAAGGTTTGACTTCGTTTTATTTCAAAATAAAGTTCCATTTCAAGAAAAGGAGTAAGGTTTACATGTTATCATATTATTATTTAACGAATAAACAAGTTTAAAAAATTTCAAAATACGCATTTCAGTTACCCTTTAAAAGGGTACAAATTAATTAGCTAAAAGCATATTATCTTGTTGTTTAACCCCCAGACCAATGGGTTATGACCTCAACTAAGAAAATGTACTCCTATCTACATACAAGTTTGATGTATAATAATTCTCTTTCAGTTTTTAATCTCTTAGTTTCCATTAATTAATCAAAAATTGTTTATTACCTAACAAATTTTTTAGAGCATGCTTTGTACGCTTGTTGATATTGTTACTATTTAAATCATTCCTAACAAATTATGATAACTGTCATAGTTCATAAATTATGTAAGGACTTATTAGGTCTTGACGCACATGTGGGAACAGCACTGCTTATAGTTTGTCCTCACACTTCGTTTCTTGCTACCTGTTTAAAATTAAAGGAATAATTATATCTAGCTACTTATATTTTTTTACACAATCATGATATCTAGTGTATAGTTACGTTATTATTAAACTTCAATAATGGATTACATCATAATGACAATTAAGCCAAAATTAAATTTGAATTAAGAATAAACTATATGTGGCTGTTTTAGATCACTCAACTCTTATGATTAGTATTAAAGTTTGATATGATTATATTGTCATGGATCATTCAAATGTAAAGTTACACCATTAATTTTTTTTAATGGATATTTTATTAGTCTTATAAATGTTGATATCTCAAACTAAAAACTTTCACAGCAAAATTGCTTCTTTAGAAGATCTCTACTTGTGGCTTAAATTCAAGTTATGAAGAATATTCTCCAAGAATGTCAGATATTCCCATATACACAGAATAGGCACATTTTATAACCTATCCTTGATTTTGATGTGAGACTTGCTATGGAGACTTTATTTTACAAAAGCCAAAAAAATTTACTGACGGCTTTTTTATTATATCTTTTCTAGGTAACTATTTTTTTCATGCTACAGTCAAATAAAACAATCAACTGATAATAGGATAGAAAAAAAACTATGTAAACCACACCTATAGCAAATGTGTATTCAACCTGAACATTTGTGGAGACTAAGACTTGTCTAGCTTCTATAAGCTGGTGTTTCTTAAATTTAGAATATCCTTTAAACCATTTTTGTCTTTCCATGACATATAAAAATTTACTGTGCAACATTTTTTGTTATATTCCATCTCATGAAATATGATAGGAATGAATGGTTATGATAGAGGGAATAAGTTATGAATATGAAGCTCAGCTTTGTTTGTCTGGATTCCTAACCGCCACTTTTAAAAATATTCACCAGGTGTTAGATGTCAACTAACTTGAGACAATTGTCTACATTTTTCTGGAAAATCTACAGGATTTTTCTATGAAGAATCAACTGATTAATTACAACTAAAAACAGAGCCATACAAACAACTTATAACCTATTCACAAATTTTAGTCAACAAATACTTGTGTGTTTGGAAATGAGACCAACTACTTTTTTACAGTAGAGCTGATATCTGTTTTATTCTGTTCGGACAAACACTAGAAGTCTATAAAATCATAACTCTAGATGTTCACAATACAAATTTTACATCCCATGTATAGACCATTTATGCAGTGCACCTCCACACATGGGTGTAGCTATGGCCTTTGTTGTACCTGATAATTAGAAATGGGCTTAGTTGAATCTATCTATAAGAAACATGAACAACTTTTCTCAGGCTCAGTATAATTAAATTACCACTAACTAACACAATGCTGTTACTTCTATACTGGTGTAGGTCATTTGTATTATGTAGCTATTTACAGTTAACATTATTTATATGGTGGGTATACAGTATCTATAATGGCTGCTTGGGGGAACAATTTCAAAATCAGTAACTGGAAGGGCTTCAGTCTTCCTAGATCTTCCTTGATTCATGAATATGCTAACCTTTGTTTTTAACCACTCTTCATATTTCTGTCCAACTATGTCTCTCCATCATAATCACTTTTCAAAGCATTGATCAGTTTTCTGATGAGTTGCATCTCGACCTTTCTGTTAATCCATAATTTGTACAGGGAGTTATTTTGTCAGATTGAGCAGCATCTTTCTGAATGATGTCTAGATCCACAACACTTAGCTCTAATTGTATCCCCAATTCGTACCATTTAGCAGTTCTAGCGTGGTTACATAATTCTTTCAGTTCACATTGCTGATCTAAGAGACTAGGAGTAGCCATTTCAGAGTAGACGAGTGATGAGCAATATCAACTAGCGACAATTATATTCGATACTTGTACGTATCGTTTACTTTCTGACACTACCATTCATAACTATTCATTACGCGCGTGCGCAATACTAACATGTGGTTCATTATACTTGTTATATTAAAGATATTGAATATTGATAACCACTTCCTGTAGTGAGTTTTTACTCTTTTTCTTGCAGGTTCTGAAAAGAATTGGTAGAGTTAGGGGAAAACGGTGCTTCTATAACAACTTTAGTATAATTCATTGTGTTTTGTATAATATACCTACTAAAAATAAAGACACTGGCACATATTGTCCTTAATATCATTACCTGATACTAGCAGCTTATGATGTATATAATAAAGTAGGATGTTGAAGCTGAATCCATTTTACTGTATGACACTTGTAGCCTTCCAAGCATTCATACAGTCCTAGTCAAAAGGGAGCTTTATTTAAAATGAGGTATATAAATGATATGATGTAAATGAAAGTAATAGCAGCAGTTGTGATCTCCTGAATTCAGTATACTGACTAGTCATGTCTCAAAATCATTTCCAAACTTCACAGCATTTGTGGATAAGACTATTTATCTAATGCACAATATATACATATATATATATATATATATATAATAATATATATATATATATATATTTATATATAGGTCTTTACTGATTATATATAGCCCATGAAACTGTAGGCAATGCAACAGTTATCATGCAGGTCTGTTCTGTTTTTTATCAATCATATAGCCTTTGTTGGTTACCTGAGCCCTTTTGCAAACTAAACTACAAGTCCTTAACATGGCTATATTCAATATAATTATATAGCTTTCTACTTTGATGTCTCATTTTATTAGCTTACATTTAACTAGAGTATATATGACTGATACATAGATCAGTTACTCTGTATCAACTAACATATAGGGATTGTTCATGCTTGTCCCAATTATACTTAGTTCATAGGCAATGTGCTAAGGTTGATCAGAAGCCTACCTATATCCTTAACAGGTTTATCTTAGACTAGTATCATCTTAAGATATAAGATTACAATCTAAAGACACCTTTTCTCTTCTCTCTCTCTCTCTCTCTCTCTATCTATATATATATATATATATATATATATATATATAATATATACATATATAATAGATCAGACCTGAAGGACAAAAGAACAGAACTCTCGCTTTGTTGCTGTTACTCCGAGTTTCACATGTTATGCCATCATCAGACAGCTGTCTGATATCTGATGATCGCATAACGCATGAAACTCGGAGTAAACAGCAACAAAGCGAAAGTTCTGTTCTTTTGCCCTTCAATTCTGATCTAACCCGCTCTGTCTAAATGACATCAAGCACTCTTCAACAGACTTAGATACTTTAGTATATTATACATATAAAAAAAAAAATTATATATATTACTTAGTTGGTATATAGTATACTTTTTATGGATAAGTTTATGTCCTCAACAGGTTTGTCTTAGATTAGCACCACCCTATTATATAAGATTACAATTCAGGACCACCTTTAGTTCGGATTACTTGGATTCACAGAATTATCTATAATCATAATAGATAAAATAGATAGATAGATAGATTAATTACTTAGTTGGTATATGTATACTTTATTGTGGATAAGTGTATACAGTATACTGACTAGTTTGTGTCTCAAAATCATTTCCAAACTTCACAGCATTTGTGGATAAAACTATTTATCTACTTCATAATACACAATATATATATTTATATATAGGTCTTTACTGATTATATATAGCCCATGAAACTGTAGGCAATGCAACAGTTATCATGCAGGTCTGTTCTGTTTGATCAATCATATAGCCTTTGTTGGTTACCTGAGGCCCTTTGCAAACTACAAGTCCTTAACATGGCTATATCCAATATAATCATATATATTTCTACTTTGAAGTCTCAATTTATTAGCTTACATTAACTAGAGTATATGGACTGATACATAGATCAGTTACTCTGTATCAACTAACATATGTGACCTGATTTGCAAAAAGGAACGACTTCTGTCAAAACATTTGTGACTTGGATTTATGAAAAAAAAACCTGTTAAAACATACCCAAAAAACAGTTTGGTATACATATAGATTAGTTATGCATATATAACAACTGTATGTATACAAACACTGTTTTGGATATTTTTTAACAGTTGATTTTTCACAAATCAAGTCACAGATATTTTGACAGAAGTGGTCCCTTTTTGCAAATCAGGTCACATATATAAGGATTGTTCAGGTTTGTCTTAGATTAGCACCACCCTAAGATATAAGATTACAATCTAGGACCACCTTTAGTTTGGATTACTTGGATTCACAGAATTATCTATAATCATATAGATAAATAGATAGATACTTAGTTGGTATATGTATACTTTATTGTGGATAAGTATATAATCTGGAAATGTTAGTAATCCAAACAGAAGGCGGTCTTAGGCTATAATTGTATCATTAACTTAGTCATGTTTGTGTGTATGTCTGTGTGTTGTCATTAAGTACATTACCTCTACTAAGTTTTCATCAATGTTTATTCCAGAGATGACTTGCACTATTCTTTCCTATTGATATATACTTCACTGAGCTCACTTTGATCAATCAACCCCTGAATGGAGAGAGAGAGTGAGAGAGAGCCATTATAATAATAACTACATGTGCTATAAATGATGCTACAATGTCTACTATTTATACAAAATGAGATCGCTCAATAGCATACCTCTTCCAACATATCTGTATGAATTTGTATATGTATATCCACTATCTTATTCATTCACCTTAATATCTAAAAATAAACACTGGTACCATCTAATTGTCAATGTATTTATTAATGTATCTATTCATTCATCCTTTCATTATGAAACTATTTATCAGTCCATTCATCTACCTAATATCTAAACATTCATCTATACATTAATATGTCCTTCCCATTCAATGTACAATCTTCCTAAACAGTTTATATAATCTTCCTCCTCCTATTAGAAACTGGATAAAATCTTGGTTTATTCTACCAGGGTATGGTTGACTATAATTGACAAGTGATTAGACAACAAAAATGAATTAATTGATGGATATGTCTTTAAAAGAGTATACAATCAGAGACTTTATTAATCATGTGACAGTCACATATTTTATCTTGAGCTTCTCTTAAGAATTCCAATAAGTAATCCCCTGACATTAATCCCATACTGACATAAATATGATCATTATCAAGACACACCCCTAATACTTTAACAATACTTTAATGATTGAAATTCTTGAAACAGAGAGAATAAATGAACAGATAGAATGTAATTAAAATATGATTACCCTCATTAGAGCTGCTTCTAACAAGAGCTTTTGTGATCATCAGGTGTACTGCAATTCCTCAGGGACCTATTCCTTAACCTACGATACTACAGCTGTAGCTTTATATAGTGAATTCATCTTGATTATTAAATCTAAAGAGAGAGAGATCTAATCAGACATTACAATTACATCATACATTTCCAATCTGATTATGTTATGTAGGAAATAAATAAATCCAAATCTACATTAGTACAAGTGTAATGATCACATGAGCTACAAATATCATAGGTGGTATTATTTGATAATTGTCATGGTAACCCAATGACTCACCATGACTAGTTGTGATTAGCTGCAGAATGAAGAACAAGTTAAATATCTGTAAACAATTTAGTTTATAGTTTAAAGTGAAAGATCCACTTCTCTTATTTCTAATAAGAGAGTAGGAACAAACTAGACAGAGAGAAAATAATCTAGTTAATATTGTGAGTTATTTATGGAGGAGAGAGGAAGAGAGAGATTAATTTAATGTGTGTATTCTTACACCTAACTTTAACATATAGATAATATACTCCATACATGACTATCTTTTTATCCATTCATCCAATCATCATCAATTTTGTACATAAAGATTATTGTATTTACAATTTGGTAGAGATGTTAAGACGTTGGAAATAGATGAAAAGCTGATCTAATAAGACTATCTTGTCAATGTAGCATTGACAGCTGTTAAGAACATCTGATCTGAGATTTGTGTACTGTTATGAAATACCTATATTGAATGGGTGAGGAGGGAGAGAGAGAGAAGAGAGAGCAGAGAGAGAGAGAGAGAGCGAGAGAGAGAAAGAGAGAGATAGTTATAACGTACATGTAATATGTTAAGTAAAAGGCAATATATTACATACTGTATGAGGAGACATCACAGGAACGTAGTATCTAACTTTGAAAGCACTAATAAAACTTAATGGACAATTAAGGGAAACTCAAAGCAAATAAACACTTTCAAAATTCCTTAAAATTTATTAAAAGAATATAATTAAGCAATAATTACTGAGAAAATTTTTGATTATGTTCCATTTGTTTTAGCTAGAACCATGTTTGTGTGTTTCTATAGAAGCTACTTTGTTGGTATATATTAATAAGATTTTAGTACTTTAAATGAAAAAGTGATGCTATAGAAAACTAACATGAACTTCCTAATACTACTTTGTTTGTTTTTGTTTGAACTTCCTAATACAAACGCATGTTTGGTATTATTTTTTATAATAATTATTTTAATCTTGTAAGGTCATATATCACACTTGTTACTTCTGTAAAAATTATTTCTATAACAAAGGTATTAATATAACGGAACACACTTTTTCAACCTTATACCGACTAAAAAATCACCTACAAAGTACTATGACCCAAGAATGACTAAACCATGTCATGCTGTTACATATACATAAGAACCGTATTGATAACATAAAACTTATTAGAAATAGCTAAATAGTTTGTTTCCTTTAACAACAGGACAAATAATTTTTTGGGTCATATTTGATGTTTAATAATATAACACAACTAAATATAAGGTCAGCCCCCCCCCCCCCCCCAACTTAAACTTTATTCCTACCCTTTCATTGTTTTCATTGTATGATTGTGTGCACAGAAAAAACTACCACAATTAGAGTTGTTACTCTAAGAAATGTAGATTTTAATAAAAGATTTATTTTCCTATAGTGCAATTATTTTTAGAACAAATGCTGTAAACTTAGTAACATTTTAGATATATCATTACACATATAGTAAAATAAATGTGTCTTAAGTGTTTTACTATGAAACGTATATAGTGTATGTAGGCTAACTTGTTTTTATTTCAGTCTACAACTGATATCATTTAACTTAAAAGACTCTTTTAAGAGACTGTGACTATTCGTATAATCACTTTCATTGTTAGCTTCAAGTTTCTATGTAAAAAATGATTGTTACATTACAATACAAGTTGTTCAATATACATAAATACAGTGGAACCTCTTTTGTAGACACAATCTTAAAATTAAGCGCTTCTCTTAAGTGAATGCTGCTCTGTAGTGTAAGCATTATATTTTTTCACTAGCCAAAATTGACAATAAAACATTATTGCAAAGAGAAGTGGTTCATTACACAATATCATTATAAAGATGAAAATGATATTAGCAAAGGGATTAAAAAGACATTTTATTTATGCAGAACATTTCAAGCTATGTGTACATTGTGCAATAGTTAGTACTTTTAGAGACAAATTAAGACAAAACAAGAAATAGACTTAAAGAGCTTCTTTTATATATATTCCAGAATGACAGGGTCTATTCTAGATCTAAAGACTATAGACAAGATAATAGTATTAACTATAATCTACTATGTTTCAAAATCACTTGGAATAGATATCATATAAACAAATGTACAGGATTTATTCACAGCATCTCACTAGACGGCTGGCTATTAGGACTCTCACAAATAAAGTGTACATTCTCCAATCTCTAGCTATATTAGAGAGTTATCAATCCAAGTGTGTTTTTAGAACATTTTAGGTAAATTTCCACATTAAGACATTTTGATCCCAAGTATTACAGTGTTATAGAAGTTCCATTGAAACATTGACTCAATATAAGATATTTGTCAATATAATGTTATTTAAATGACTGTACAGTGTACACATTACTAAAATATATAATATTGTATTTTACTATAATATGGCTGACCTCTATTCCTTCTTGTTTGAGATATACAAAAGTCATCATGTGCTTCTTTTCTTATTTAGAGAAAAAACATGTTCTCTTCTTAATTGACCTTCCTAGAAAATAAAGTATTTTGTCAGTAGAATAATTATCTTTATATCTAAAATGTACATTTCTAGATTACATGTACATATAATAGACTGTCATTACAATAAGCTACATTTTTTTGTTTTTACTACAATTAATTATAAGAGGTCTGTTATAAAACATACATGTCATTATTGAGGTGTGTTCATGATAAACTGAATTAAATGGCATATTCAGTGTAATGATGTGCCAGTTGTGTGAAAATGTTCCGATGATTGTGGGAGTGATATCGATAAGCATTATAATATAAGCTGTTCTGATACAAGAACCTAACTCAAAAACCTGAAAAAAAATAATACAATATTATATGATCTACAGCCAGTAGTGAGCCAGTCCCATTATTGCCAAATTAAGTTTTAGCAGCCGTCTTTTCATATTTGTTGATAAAAAACATAGAGATTTAGCCTCAAATCATTTCTTTACCTGCCCACCATAGCTGAGTTGCAGATTCTTCCAACACAGCCAATGATGTCTGTAACTCAAAAAAATAATATTTAATATTATAATTAGCATTAAGGAGCAGACTTTGAAACATCATTGTTCCACATAATGGACAACCATTTACCACTTAGTGGTCAGTTACATGAGTATAATGCACTACAGTTTTCCTCACCTTCAAAGGTCAGTTAGTGTCAATAGATAATGTTATAGTCATTATGTTTGTTGATGTTTTATTATATTACATCTACAACTAGAGACATTAACTCTTTACTTGTGTACTACTGAGGTCTTCTTTTCCTTTAAATTCTAATCATACAGGATCAATAAGGTGGTACGTTCATTGAACATACAATAATAATAGCTCTTCTCAATTTCTCCAAACCTTACCAATTACTAATGTCTAAGAGATAGTAAGAGAGAGAGTTACAGACAGAGACAGTGAGAGAGACAGAGAAAAGAATACTTTTACTAAAATAAGATTTATTGAGAAAGTGGGTAATACTAAATATACATAATGCTTTAAAAGTATTTTCATTGTTCCTTACCAAACAAAATCATCTTACTAAACAAATTTACAAAGCCATAGCTGAGAAATCATTTATGTCATGTAACATCCTGATACTTAATGATATAATAACAAATGAATATTAACCATGGTAGTTTACAATACATATGTCTTTGACATTACCATATATTAATACCTTAGATATTGGCAGCTTTAACTTAGATACCATTTCTTGTTAAACCTCCTTCATCTTATCAATAGGAACTAAAATAAGTAATAGATCATTAACTATAATACCTGATAATCAAAATAATAGTTATATAAAACCTAATACATATACATTTAAGTCCATATAATATACTTAAAATACAGGTCTATAAAGAGTCTACTGTGAAGCATTGTATGATGCAATATACTACATGTAGGTATTCTGTTAAAACAATACTAATCTACAAGTTACTAACAGAGAAAGTATGTTGTCAAAGCATCAATTAATGCTTGCCTATCACAATGACCTACATTTTAAAATTACTTGGAACAAAACAAGCCTTTTCTCACCTTCCTCATGCCCCCCTCTAATAAAATATTATAAATAATACTTTATACATGCAACATACATGTACATATTGTAAATTATCAACTAAAGTACTCAAAAGGTACAAAGTTTACTGTTCTACCTTTGTATTCCTATGTCCAACTGGATCAGGAGCTTCAAAGATACTCTACCACATGTCTCAAACATGTTATCTATTCTTTTGAGTTTGAGGTGTTTTTTGATTTTGATCACTTGTCAATCCATGCATTTTAGAAGTGGTAGTAAAACACCATGTTCAGATAACAAACTCCATCTCTGTGTAAATGAATTATCAATAAGAGATATACTATATAAAAAATAAATAGATAATATACACATTCACTAAATATATCAATGATGCTTACTTCATTTTTAGTTGATATACTTGTAGACAAAATGTTAGGTTATGCTCTCAAATTTCTTCTCAGATGATGTTCTATTATGTATATATATTTTAGAGACTGTAAGTGGCTATATCCAAATTCTTACCTTAGAATAACCTTTCTACTTTCTGTCTTCCATTAGACAGCGTTACTAGCCTGAATAATGAAAGCTCCTCTTTCGGTATTTCTACCGTTGTCTCGAAGAGAAAAGACCGACTCCTCTTTCCCTTTTTTTATGCATAGCTTCACCATCTCCTTTCAATGCCAGCTGATTTATGTTTGGCGGTAAATCCCCGCCCCATCAAAACTAACAACGAATTACGTCATAGGTTCATTTTATTAATCAATTAGCGTTAAATTATATTAATAATATCGGTCTATCCACTTATCCTACACGTGTTTACTTAGAAACAAAGAAAAAACATTTCTGAGGGTACTCAATTACTGAATTGACTCCAGTGTGTGTAGGTATGCGTATTTTATTTAACATTTTGTTTTCAATATTATTAATACTCATATATTAACATACGTAAACTTTATAAAATACAATATGTAACAATCTGCCTATCATACATGAACTAATTACAACTACTATAGTGGTAACCAAATGTTAATATGTTATATTTATTAATTATAGTTCATAAGTGTTTTCTTGATTATGAAAGTGATTATGTATAATTGTCATATATGTTTTTGTTGCAGACTTGCAGTACATGACAAATGAATCCATATAGATCATATGTGACACTGAATACAGTTGATCTCAATAATGACATAATTGCTGTCATCTCCCTTTAAATAAGCACCACAAAATAGATGATCTTTTGCAATTGCATCGACCTACTTCCTGTTTTGATTTTTGTTAGATATAGAGTAATAAATCATTTTTCGGACGTCAATTCGACACTATGTTTGAATGCTAACAGTGACTGATCAAAGCAAATGTCTTTCCAATATTCTTGAAGTATATTTTATATCTCTATATTGTTAATAGTTATTAATCCTGTCCATTGTAGTTTTACAATCTTTTTTTCAGTTCTTATGTATCTAATCCAGTCTACATATATTGCTTACAAACTACATCAATATATTTATTTAATCACCTTCAATACTCTAACACAAAAAAATCAAACATACATATAAATATGTGTGGTTGAATTAATTTCATTTATTCTGTTTATGTACAAGTGACTATAAATATATGTCATATGACTAGTTAAACAGATTGATCTAAGTGAATTGATTTTAAATATAGTTTTACACTGCCTTAATGTGTCAGTATGGTCGTGTTTGCATTTAGCTTACATTTTTTAATCTTGTATTATTTTTCTACAATTCTTTAACTACAAATCATATCAATGACCTTGACTTTACTGAAAATAGCAGTCTTGAGTTATTGAATCAAAGAGACAGCTGTTAAAACAAATTTACATTTTTTAAGAAATATCTTTAAGATAGTGATTACTGCCATTGTTACTGAAATATGATAATAGTTGTTGAAACTTTGAAAAACTTCACAAAGAAAATGTCATTTTTAAAAAATGTCTTGAAGTTGTCTTTTACAATAACAGCTTAGCAAAAATGGACCTTAAAAACTATCCAGTAGACTGCTCTTTTTTTCTCCATACATCTATGAATCTTATAGCTTCTGCATGACTTCTATTATGCGCTACCATATTAATTCTTAATTTTAGAAATAATACAATTTATTTTTTCATATCAAATCAATTAAAAACAATGTTTCTGTTTCTAGCCAAAGTAAGCCCACTTATGCAAATACGTAATTTTTTTTAAAATTTTATCTGTCATAGATGAAGTTGCCAGGGAGTCATCAAATTACTACAGGAAGTAGTGGTGACTTCATACAGTAAAGTCACCTATAATCCCCAAAGTGCTTCTCTGACTGGAGTAAAACTTCTAGTTTTTATTATTATCTATAAAAAGGAAAATATTTGTGAATATAAAATGATTATCGAGTCTCGCTTAGACTCTATAAGATTATAATGTCCTTAAATTATTTTAATGGCATGTTTGATTTTTATATTCATAATATAGAGTTGATAGGAATAATGGACCAAAGACACCTTTTCTTCTTGGATTACAGTACAACACTATTAAATGTACTGGCATAATTAAGAAAAGAGTAAAATCCTTGCATCACCTCCATGCTTTATTAAACATTAGAGTCAAAAAAATATCCTGCTATCCTGTAACAAATGACTGCTTGTTTACCAATAATTTTTTTATGGAAGGGCTGAATATTACTCAATACCTATAAAGAACCCATGACATAAGTAGTCAAAGACTTATCTCAAAACAATCTTAAGAGTACACAAGATATATGAAGTGTGTCTGGTATAATAATACTTTAACATACTTTGTCCACCCATGGTCAGTTGAATTGTTACATCACCTCCAGCAGTAACTCCAGACACATTTACCTGATGATGACCAGTCCTGTGTCACACTGCCATGTTCCTGACTTATCTTCTACAGAAATGGGAAAAATTTTTTCCACCAAGAGAAAATCACCGTATAAAAAAACAGCTAGCTAAATAATATGCAACATTGAATGTCCCTATGTAACGGTCCATTAACAATGTGATTGATTAAAAATGGATTAGCCACAGTTGTTGTTTAATAGGAAGTCATTATCACACAATATTATAATGCCAGTGGCTGAAGTTTGTTTGACATGGAGTAACACAACAAGTTAATTTTTGCACTAATAACGTCTCTCATATATGTGTATTATTCAGTGCTACTCTATAGATATACCATGATAAATACTATACTCATTATTTATAACCTATTATAGCTTATTTAGCTATGCTGTTGCAAAAGTAATGAACGCTTGATATAAGGGATTTTAAAATATTTTGAGCCTTAAATCAGACGCATGTACAGTTCCCCTATACATGTAGGGATTTATCATGTAGTCCAATTATTCCTTTTCTTGAACTGCAATAACTCATAAAAAATGGACTTTTGTTTTGTTTATACAGAAGTAGGAGGTTTCCAAATATTGTAAGGCCTATTTGTTTCCTTTTTATTTTATAAGGAAAAAGCTGCTACTACTCGACATTATTTCTGCAAAAATGCTAACTAGTATATGTAACATGTAACTAGTCTGTGCGAAGGCCAAATTTGCTAGTAAAATTATTTGTTGTGTTCAATAATTATTTTAAAAAAACTTAGAACAAGACAGCAACACAGCGGCTATAGTATAACCTATATATATTTCCAAATAGGTGACAAAATTGACAGGTGAGAAACACAGAGTGTATACACAAGATATCGCTAATATTTTTTTTAGCAGGTATCATAGCCTCAGTACTAATTCCATCTGGTTGTCATGACTCCACACATTTCATATGTGCATTGTCAAAGTTAGAGGTTTATGATCAAACAAACAAGAGAATGTTATAAAAAGGTAAATGGAAAGTAGCATGATACACTATATGATAATTAATTAGATTATATGAGATAATTCATTGGATTTCCACGGTACTATAGACAAACAAATAGTATGTAAAAGGCTGACATATATATTTATTATTAAAATATATTGTTTTTTATTATTAATTGAATTTTTTTAACATTGACTTTAAAGCTCATTTATAATAAATGATAAAAAAAGGAACACACACACACACATATATATGTATGCGTATCAAATTGCAAAATTGCCCTATAATTATTTTTTTGAATAATAATGATCTCAACAATTTTATAACTTAAGTTGCAAAGATTAGGTTGTAACAGACTAGAGTATGATATGAAGTAGCTATGAAATGTTATAAGCGAGCCACCTCAAAGCCTCAAAGATTCAAAGACTAATTACAATCAATTTTATCCTCAAATCAGCAGTGCTGCCATATATATCAGCAGTTTAAGTTAGCATTTAATTTATATGTGTTTCATAATATATTAAATAATTCTTTGTGTTAAATACTGTAGCCAACTTTTGCAGCTATCGAAAATAATAGAGGTAACACTTCATAAGCAAGCTGTGAAGGTGAAAAAAATGAGGTTAGTGCCTATTAAATGCCAAAATTAAAAGAACCACTAACCACCATTAATGACCATTAATGAACACAAACTGATTATTCTATTAAACTTACAGCCATATATATCTACAATATTTCACATATTTCTGTGAATGGGTTTCTCTCATAGTGAAAATTTTATATTACTTTCCATCATAGAGTTCATGGATGACAACATGCATTTTCCCAAGGTTGCCTAACTTACAAGGAATGTGTATAAGTAAAATAATTAAAATAACTTGCTTACATTAGTTATTGATACAATAATGAGCTGGAAATTGTTCTGTAGCTGCACACAACTAAATATATCATAAAGTCCTTCTAACACAAACATGTGTCCTATTGCATTTTTAAGTGAATCTATCACAGTTAAATATAATCAAATAATTATAAATTAGTAATACATGTTTTGTTACAATTAAATAAACTTACCATTCATAGAAAACCAAGGTTGCTGACGAGTTTTATCAATAAAATTAGAAGTAGAACTTTCACAACATATAAAACTGTTTTCTTGTCATCTTTTAAATGACAAAAATGTTCTGTAGTTTTATTGGAACATAACGTACAGTAAAAATATTCCTCAAGTTTTTCTCTGTTACACTCTATTTGAATGTTATCAATCACCTCACTAATACCTGCATGAACACATCACGTATAGTACTACATCTTTTGTCAGGATCTGATAATATATTGCAATCAACAAATTCCATCAACTAAAACAACATCACCATACTTAGTGTGTAAAGTGATGACATTATGATAACGTGGTGTGGAACGTAGAGGACGTTTAAGTTGAAATGTTGGCTGATCTTTACGATGTAAAAGGTTCACAACTAATGCAGGGAATACACCTCGAGGAAGAGGCTTCATGTCCCATGACAGAATTAGAGGATCTACATGTTCCTTAAAAGGAGATGGTATAGACTTATAGTCAGTGGATGCTTTAGTAGGAAGGACAGTTTGGTAGAAAGTATTTTTCTTTCTCAGGTAGTGAGACCATTATGAATAAACTTGTCATTAACTTGAGAAAATCTTGTGGCGTAAACTCAGGAGAGAATCCTTGTGATAAATGTGATTTGGGTGATGTCAACAAGTCTTCTATAAATGTACCTTCATCTTTTAGTTTCTTCATGAGCAGCAGGATTGTATATAGAGAGATACCTACTTCTTCAAACGATCGACAGCATCAGCAAGAGATATACTGATTAAATCAGAGAGCCTCTCAAAATAATGGTTGTGGATGAAGAAATACTACATTAGGTAAGATTTTAGGGAAAGTATAGAAAGATGGTAAGGTCATGATAGTACATCAATGCTTGGCAAACTTCTTTAGAGTTCATTTGTAAGGTCATACCAATGTCTAAACATTTGGACAGACTTACAATGCTGGATTCAGAAGATTTATGAAGTTTATCTAACTCAAGTTTAAACAAAAACCATCTAATAGGGATATCTGCCTCATAAAATACTGGCAAATTTTTTTCCGAATCCTAGCAGCCAAATTTATCTCATCTTTTTAGTTCTAGCAATAGTGTTGACCGGAAATATTACTTCATTCCCAGCTTTGCGATACATAATTATGACTTCCCTATATTTTTTTGCTAAAACTGATGAGAGAATATAATTTTTAATTTGGAGAGACTCGTCAGACTCCAACTCCAACATTTTATCTAAGAATGTTCCTAGTACTATGTAGTATGGTTCTTGAACATGTTCGATATGGATTTTGGTAACTTCTGAAAATCTAATAACAACATTGAGCGAAATGAGATTCAAGAAGTTGCAAATTTGTAATCTGTTTTTTCCTTCTGGCTCACCAATTTGCGTTCCCTTAATACTGAGAAGAACTTAGCTTTGTCATCAAGCTTTTCATCTAGCCTGTGTGTAAGAATATTGACAGAGTTATATCGTAACAAAGTAGGAGCAATGTCTATAAATGCAGGCTGACCACCAGTATCAATACCGTATATCCAATGAGATTGATAAAGCTTTTCAGATTTTGGCACATGAGGTAATAGCTCAATAATTTCCTGAGTTATAGTAGGTTTAGAAGTTGATGGTTCAAAGTCTCACTGTCTGTTGTCTCTTCTGTTGGGTGATTAACTGATTCCCTCTAACGACTCTTTTGGTTTGTGGGGTCGGATGCTATGTTTAATTCCTCGAGCAATTATTGCTTTAGAGACTCATGGTCCATCTCTCCTCCACATAAAATCATCATCTGCAGTGGTAAATAGGATCCTTGCTTCTTTCCGTCTCAATTACAGGAGTACTGGTATGGCTCTATTGGAGGCTTTTCATTATAAAGTAGTTTGAGAAAGGATGATTTGCCAGTTCCAGGAGCACCTGAGACAGAATACTTGGTCCACTTAACAGTGACAAACCTTCCTTCATAGCTTTGTCCAGTAACTTCTTGTTAGCACCTAACATATGATAGAAATAAAATTTCAAACTTTAATTTAAGTAAACAATGTTAACAAGGATTATATAACACATTATACTGATTAGCCTTCTTCATTTGGTAGCTATAAATTATAGATACTTTAAATTTCAATCCAATCCTTTAGTACTAGCTACATTATAGTTAGTTTTTGTATCTTGCAGTATAAGAAGACAAGTCCATAACTCTTTGTGTATATGAACAATAGATAATAGAGTAAAGGAAATAGATAAGACTTGTGGGTGTGGTCACAATAGGACATAAATTGGTTTGGCTACCATAAAAAATGGACACATTGTTCAATTGACTAGAGTCATGATATTATAAACAACATGTTTGCAGTAGTAAGGTATGTAATGTTTCAGCTCTCATTGCTTTTATATAATTAACAAGGTTTATAAGGTAATGTTCATATTAAGGTGACAAGTATAGTTTGATTTAAATCAGTAGGTGTGATTTATGATAATTGTTGTGATAATAACCCACTACTATATTATTAAAAAATTATATAGCACAATAAAGCTATAGAAAAAAATTCTTAAACATTTCCAGCACTGCCATGTATATTTTCCAAAATATCTCTCAAAGATGCAAAATTTTATTCAAAAAAATTATTGGGATCATCCTATGATCCCTAGAGGTTCTGTATGTATATATTGGGATTGTTTCATAATACTTAGGAGTTAAAACTAAAGCATATCCTAGGTAATCCTGACAAATCCTGTGAATGTCCAATATGTACTTGCTACTATAACCATATCTTGCATTATAACCTGATAGTTAACATCTTCAGAATCGTAGTATATCCTAGGATAATCCATCTAGCCATCATAAATGTTACGTAATGTTTAGTATTCTGATACATTCATAAGATTATCTACAGTTTGTGACATACCCTGTAATTAGCATATGGCAAACCTGATCTCAACATTAACAATACATATATCCTGATATAGCACAACAATCAATGGTACTGAAGATTCTAGTGTTAACTCTAGGTCTAAAGATATTATAGTCATAAGTCAATTTTTAAGAAGTGCATGACCAGCCAACTATAATATTATTATATCAGGTTTTTGTTATAATATTATTAAGTAAGGTTGAGTACTGTGTATCCAAGGATATCAAAGATATCTGTAGCATTAATGGATATGTATTTTTGAGCACATCAATGGATTATTATCCATTGCTTAGTAATATGGGATATGACTCCAAAATTAAGCCTTGAATGAATGATCATAGGATGCAATAAGCAGCAAAGGCTACTTAGTAAGGGACAAATAACAAGCACTGGCTAATAAGGACCATTCTAGCAAGAAATAAGTATCAAGAATATAGTATTAATGGATACATATATACAATGGACTCAAATGAACTCTTGAATAAGACATGCCTAAGATGTACTAAGTATCAAGGGACATGCAGTATTAGTAATACATGGTATGCACTGGGCTTCAGAAACTTACCATCGCAAGATGTATTAAAAGTATCCAGTGATAGCATTGTTTGGGAGATACATATGCACTAGGCCTCTTGAGTGGACCATCACATGATATACTACAGTCAGGATGACTATTAAGCACTAAGGGATGTATCTCAAAGTTGAGGTCATACCAAGATGTACCAGAATACTTGCAATTAAGGAAGATACATGTACTAAACACACCCAGTATCAATTTTAAGATACTTAGGTGTTGAAATTACTATTACTAGTTACTACAAAGGATGGTAAGGATTATATGATGTACATATTGACATTTTTTCTATAGTATACTGTCTGTGCTATGACTTCTTGATCTGTCAGCAGCTAATAATATGAGACCCTCAACGCTCCATCTTAGCCCTCAGCTTCACCATGTCTCAAGCTGATTAATATTTTAGAGTCCCCAGATCTTATATTCCTGCCATATACATCTAAACCACAGCATATAAAAGTATATATAGATGTACCATGGCTTCAACAGACCTGAACTCCTCGATATTACTAGCTGCTACATACAGAGAAGTCAAATGATATATTTATAGCTTACAAACCACACACACAGAACATATAAACCCTTACAGCTGTTACAAGTTCTTTTAACTATGATATATGTATATATACATGCATACTATATATATATATACACATGTATGCAGTCACACATGCATATATTACATAATTATACCTGCTGTCATTGGAGTACTATATGGTCGTTGACCACCTGAAATCTTGTTAGAAAATTTTGGTAATTCATGCCCATCTATAAATCAGTGAAATAAAATTAATGTATTATTACAACAAAGAAGGTATACATGATGACACTACATGATGTAGCATATGAGCAGCTATTTGTTCAGTAATAGGTTGAGTGGGCTCCCTTCTGCCGTGTCGACTAACACAAGAAGAAAGGTATCCAAAGATCTTGGAACAATTTCAAACAACACTCTGAATACCACTAACTAGTTTCATAGCTCTTTCACGAGCAGACTGGTCATTTAATCCATCCAAAAGTATTGCCTTGATGTTGAGGTAATTAACCCCTCTTGTTCACAGGCTAGTATGGACTGTCTCCAAATTTGTTTCGATAATATTATCAGGTCAACGATATGACTAGTGATGGCATTCTTTGCAGCTCTTCCTAATGTTTTTATATCAGCCATGACCTACACAGAGATAGAGAAATCATGCATACAGGAAGTGCACAACTGATCCCACCCCTTAAAACTTCACATTAACTATTATTAACTACGCTATCTATAAAATAGGGTCTAGGTGTGCTCACAAAATTACAACGAATCATATGATAAACCTCAGTAAAACGTTGTTCCAGGCATAAAGATAAAAAATAACACCAGATTATCATGATGTCTGCTTTGATGTACAATGTAGTCAGTTTATTACTTTAGTTGTTGTAAATAAATGGATAAATATACACATACATAATATATTCATTGCATATCCAAGAAATCTCGGAATCCTTGAAGTATATATCTCTACTTGTATGACAACAACTTGGTAAAGTGTACAGAGGACACCAATTTTGGTGTCCAAGCCTTGTCCCAATACGGACAACTTATTTTGGAGTCCAATGTTACACTCACACTACATGGTGTACTGAGTACACCGCACAGAGTGTCCTAAAGACACACTGTAAAGTGTATTTGACACACTTAGTTAACATTTCACAACAACCAAAATATAGGAAAATGACAAAAAAAACTGAAAAAAATATTAAAATATAGTGTTCAAAGCTGCCATAAAGTGTTTAACAGATGACGGAACTCTGTCACAACTAGCATTGAGAAATAGGGCTTTAAAATAGGAGAATATGTTGTGGCAACTCTGATATAGCAAATGTTGAATACGAAGTACACAGCCAAAACACTCAGCGGGATAGTTGTCAGATCTACTTCCCCAACTAACTGACAATCAACCACAAGGAAAGCTTGGTCAGGTGAGCAGATATCTCCGGTAATAAGAACAAAAGTTGAGGCGCTGTTTCCTCTCTGCAATAACAGAGTCCAGTTTAGCAGCACCCTACATAATATAGACACAGAGCATGATGATAATTAAGTGTCATCTATAACTCACATTTGCAAAGCAAATAATTTTGTCACTGTCTGCTTTGCTCCTCACATCTGGTAACATATAGTCAAACAACCACAATTGACAAAAGGGACTTATCAGCTGTTAATTAATATTCTGTATCAAATCATGAAAGTATAACTTTACTTCTTTCTCCTACTTCTCTGAGTCGTTTATTATGAGTAACCTCTACACTAGCTTGTTCCAGTATTTTCTTAATAGTCTCATCCCACATAGCCTGTCCTTTCTTAGCCCAGTTTACATCACAAACATTCTAGACATCTCCAATATTATCTATAAACATGATAATTATTATTGTAAATAAAATCAAATGTATGTACTATTTATTACCTGGTTAATATCATTCAAAAATGGATACTTTTCAAATAAAGTGCAGAGATCATAAGGGTTCTTAGTGATATCTTCTCGGCGCATTGGGAAATGTAGATACCATTAGTTCATTGACAATCTGTGGATTATGACACTTCTTCTTGTACTCTGTTTGTAGTGATTTCACATTCCTCAGAAAAGATACATCATCCTCTCCTAAAATGTAAAAGGTATTTAGCACATAATAATTGACATAACCAAACCTGACTGAACAATTGGAAGTGATAACAAAACTGAGCTACCAGGCATTTTTTTTCTTCTTTCAAGGTAGGAGAGCATCACAGTTTTCATCTTGAAGACCTATACTAAGAGAGAGTTGAAGTTCTCACCTTGGTTTTCACACCTACCACGTGCACATACTAATAAAAGGTGTGGTCACATCAAATCTCGGTGTACATTATTTGGAGGTCGAATCATGAACAAGTTTGTGTGTTGGGTATGTTACAGTGCTGCTGCTCCAACTCTGAAAGGAGTAATAAGGTCATGCGTGGACATAGGCGTACAGATGGACTTCTGGCTGACTACTGTAAAAAAATACCTTACAGGTCATGATATATTATGATGATGTTGAAGTCTGCAATCCTTTGGGAACCAAAGTCAAACGTCACAAACTTGGTATTTTTGTATCTAGTGTATTAATTAAAACATTTCCTATACATATAGGCCTCTTCTACTATACCATTGGTAATTTGAGTCCTTATAAGTATGGAATTGACACCATTTTAGAGCTGTTCATGAAGGAGTTATAAATTTTGGAGGAGGTAAAGTTAACTCACATTTTTATAAAGTTATTTGAAATTAATTTAGGATGGCATCACAGTTTATCTATAATGGACAAACAGTGTGTCTTAAGGGCACAATATCTTTGTCATCTGGTTACAATTTGTCCATCCCATTTACTTGGAGGGTACAAGGCACCTTCCGGTGCTCTTCGAATTTGTAGGCACTGTATGGCAACTTCTGATGATGCGCAGACAAAGGTATGAACAATACGTTAGTAATAGCTCGCTATCTTGTCTTGTTGTGTAGTTTAATGAAAGTTTATTTACTCTACGAACACTTGAGACCCATTCTCATCATTGCTTATTTTTGGAGGGTCCTCTTCATGATCATTCAGCTACCACATATGGCATTGTAAGAGATTCTATTTTGAATAGCTCCAAGTGTTTCATGTTGTTGATGGACTTGTAGCCTATATCATGCACGATGTGCTGGAAGGGTGTGCTCCTTATGCTGTGAAAGAACTTCTGAAGTACTTAATTAGCCAACGGATTGTTACTCTTGATCAAATCAACGACTAAATTGAACACTTTCTATACTCTCCTTTGGATGCTCGAAATAAACCTACAGTGATTCCTTCAATGACTTTTCATTCATCAGATCATTCACTTAAACAAAAAGGTACTAACTAATCTGTGTAGGTATTCTTAGTATTATTGTTGTAACACAGCTGCCCAAATGTGGTGTTTATGTCGGGTTTTGCCTTGGATAATTGGTGATAACATCCCAGAGACTGATATTAGGTGGCAGAATTTTCTCCGACTTCTTGAAATTATTGATCTACTCTTTGCTCCAGTGTTGTCACAAGATGATATTGGTTTATCTTGCATTTCTATATTGAGGAGCACCATTTATCCTTTTCTCAGCTCTACCCATCTTGTAGTATTACTCCAAAACTTCATTATATGTTACACTACCTACTAAATGGATTAGCAGGTAACACAACATGGTTGTATTTAAATATGTGATTAATAATCTCTTTGAAGGTGTGGACCTTTAACTAGATTTTGGTGTATGAGGTATGAGAGCAAGCATAACTACTTTAAAGAGCTTGCTCATCGAGTTCGATGTTTCAAAAACATTCCTCAAACTCTGGCAAACCATCACCAAAGGTTGTCCTTTTGTATTCTAACTCTATTGATGATCAATTACTTCTGAAAAATATTGCCACTGGTCCTGGTAAGTAAATTAAGTGACTATTTT
Organism: Gigantopelta aegis; assembly: GCF_016097555.1. Taxonomy (NCBI): domain Eukaryota; kingdom Metazoa; phylum Mollusca; class Gastropoda; order Neomphalida; family Peltospiridae; genus Gigantopelta; species Gigantopelta aegis. The sequence continues at coordinate 6,238 of NW_024533471.1, read as the reverse complement.
ATAGTGTATAATTGTCTTCATTGCACTAGCCTCAAAAGTGTATTCAGCTAGTCTTGCCTACTACTCTCAACTAACTCAAACTTTTTCTGAACTTGCTGATCCACAGAAAATTGTTACAAGGTACTTACATTCTATCATTGATAATACATGTAATACATTTTTGTCAATAGATTGAATTGGATTGAAGTTTTGGGGACACGTTATAAGTGTGGTGGTATATAGTTGTTCTTTCAGTCAACCTTCTTCCAAACTTTGGACTTATCTCAATATTATAACTTTTGATGTTGACAACTATTTTTTCGTCTGTAAAACTCTTCATACCGTCTGTTTCAATTTCCACTTTCATAGCTATGAAATCTGTCATCATACCTCTCCATCATTTATTTTTGTAAAGCAATCTGATTTAGTTTGAGCATTCTGTTCTTGCCATATACAGGAAGACCACTGACTACCTTAAAATATCATGTTAGTGTGTCAAAAAATGTGTAAATAAAAGTTTGGAGTACTGTTTACACTCATGGTGTGCTCAAGACACCAAGTTGCTAGCAAGTGTTGAATAGCACATCTTTTGAAATGGGACACCAGTGGTGTGCTAACATCTAAGTGTACAATGTACACTAGTGGTTTTATAGTGTGTATTTTAATGAACCTGAATATCTGAATCTTGTTGTTTAATCATTATTTCATTATTTGAACATGAGGGTAGATTCACTTCAACCAATCAAGATATCCTTAATGACCTTGTAAATAAATGACATTGTATGACTCTAATTTGCATGCTACTATTGTTCACAAGTAATTCAACGTAATTGGACTTATTACAAATACCAACTGTTGTTTAACAATATACCTATGTCAGAGCCACGCACGACAATGATAATATCATATACTGGAATATATATATCATGTAATATATGGGCCTTTTTCATACACTAGGTATGTACATGTAATATTATGTCAATAGTGTATTTTAAATGGATCCAGAATATTACATGCAGGTGCTGGGTATGAACCACCATTATGTTATCAATTACAATTGAAATTGTTTTGAAATGTTTACACTTGAAATCACTATAATTATATAAAAAGGTTTTGAGATAATTACATAAACCTTATAATGTGTAGAAGTAAAAATATTGTTAGTTTCTACTTTTCTGTATACTGGCTTGCCTATATATAGGTAATACATATAGTGATTTGTTATTTGGTAAAGCTTTTCAACAAAACTATTAAATGAAAAAGCAGTTAAGTGTCAAGCAAGTAAACAAGAGATAACCATGTTGCAATTAGGACAAGATCCTGTTTAAATGCTAAGAACAAGTTTACTTTCAATTACATGTATATAATATATATAAAATATCCCTGGACCTGGTTAATAGGTCCAAGGATGAATTGTATTTTCATGATGAGGCTATATTGAAAAATCATCTTAATATGAATAAGGCTGTAATTTGTTTATTAATTGCTGAGTCTGCAAAGAAGGACTCCACTATTAGCTAGTGGTTACTTTGTTGAAATCCATGAGAATGTGCTAATGTGAATGTATTTTACTTTTGCATCTTCTATTAAAGACTGACATTTTTCTTGCCAGAGTCAATGTTTAGTTTACTTCGGGTTTTTTTTAGTTTTTAAGATAATACTTACATTTATCTTGGGCATCTTCAATTTATGTGAGATGCATAGATTAGATTAATGTATTCTCAATAATATTTTAGACACCCTTTAGATACGAGATAATTGCTTTTCTAACATTTAGCATTTTATTTGAGATATATGTGTTTACTTTGACATCTTGGAGATAAGTATGATGTATAGGATTTATAGTTAACTTTGGCATGTATGAGTTACTTCAGTATCTTTAACTGATTGAGGTACTTATTAATACTTTGGCATCTTGTAGATATTGATATATATAGGTTTTATTGTTTATATTCAGGAGTACTTAGTGAAGAAAAACTCATATGTAGAAGATGCCAAAATAAATGATGTACCTCAAGCAGTTAAATATACTGAAGTAAATCACACACCTAGATATATGATGTATGCATGGAGGTATTTATTTGGCATCTGCAGGTGTTAAATCTATGCATGTTTTTATGACTTTGGCATATCTTACTGATTTACTTGGCTTCTTCTAGATATGAAATTTTTTGTTCTCTTTCAATGAACATTCTTTGGTATGAGATTTTTTTATGTTTGGTATCTTTTATTACTTTACATTTTCTAGATGTATTTATGTTATTCACAGTGATATGACATATGTAGTTAATTTGGCAAAGCCAACGCAACTTCTAAAGAGTGTAAATCAGCTGTAATCTGTCAGAAACCTGAGAATGACTAATTAAAATAACAAATTCTTATGTTTGCCTGTTAGAAAAAAACAATACTTTATGTCAAATGTGCCAAAATATTATTCATTATGCTTGACGTTTACTCAATATCTATTTCTCAACAAAGCAGAGGACTGTAGTAAGTAGACTTTTAAAATAAAGGATACAATATAGCAACTCATGAAAACTGATACATAATTTTGCGTCTGCAATATGCACTCAACCTTAGGTTTGGCCCATGATGACTTTATTTCCCTTTATTTCATATATTTAATTGATTAATATTAACAGATTATTAATATTAATAATTCCAATAGCATGTCAAAGTAAGTGTTCAGTTTAACTTTTCTGAAATGACCATTTATAATCTAAAGCTCCTTTTAATTGTTATAATTTTTATCTTGTTGTTGTGACAAGCTGTGTGTATTATTTTGTTAGATCCACTGCCACCACATGATCTACAATCAAGATATCTTATTCACTGAACACAGTCTAATTTCCAATTCTGATACCATCTAGTTTAGACGTATCTAATTTGAGGAGTACACCAAATGTGTACCATTTAGTAGCAAATCTGACATGTTCACATAAAAATAAAAATTATCAACTTACAAAAATTGGTAAAATCAATTATTGATATATAATATTACATGACATCAATACATTGTTTACAATCTATTTACTTTTACCAAAAATTAACTTTTAAAGAATATATAATTCCAAAATATCAATGGGAGTATCTTCATTGTTAGTACCCTCACTGGCCATCATACTTAGCTCAATATCTTCAGTAGTAGTCTCATTGAGTGTCTTTATAAACCATGGCATCTTGGTGTTATCACAACACGGCAGGCATGGGGTCAAATACATTAAATAGTATTTAAATACAAATACAAATACTCTCAAAACATAAAATACAAAATACAAATACAAATACTTCTAGCAGGAATGTATTTCAAATGCAAATACAAATACTTTGTAAAGTATTTAAATACTTTCCAAATACTTCTTTGTACTATCCCAGAACATCCCCATTATTTGCTTTTACATGTAATGAACTAATTATTTCAAATTATTGATTGTATCTAATAAACATAAGTTCTTCAAATGTTTTGTCAGTTAGGTGATATCAATCAGGGTGAAAAACATTTCCTGCTATGCTAATAGTCTTTCTATAGAAACAACAATTTAAAAAGAGTATTTGGAGATTTCACAAAGTATTTCAAATACAAATACAAATACTTCCTGTTTCAAAACTTCAAAATACAAATACAAATACAAATACTCAAAAAAGTATTTAAATACAGCTAAATACAAATACTTATGTATTTGACCCCAAGCCTGCAACACGGACCTTCTAATCCTCCACATTGTTGTCCCATCCCATAATAGGTCATCAGGATACAAGACCAAGTTCCACCCTCCACTAGTTCCAGATTCACAGTAGTAATCATTTCCGACAAAAACTTGGTATTAATGTTTCTGTACATTCAGTATTACATGGACAACACCAATAGTTGGCTTCATTTGCATTCACATATCCATATGTGTTTATGAGGACTGCTACCAAATGTAAGTGATATACCATCAACATATATGCCATCAGTATTTGGATAAGTATGAATGTAACCAGTTAAGTAAGGTGGAAACCCATCAGGTAATCCAAATTGGTATCCTCTCACTTGTCCACATACTTAGTTATACCTAACTCCATATGTAGAGAAGAATACTGAAGGCTGACTACCAGATGATGACAATGGTCGACCACATATACTATATTCAATGTTATTATAACTGTGTGTATTGTTAGTCCAGGAGGACAGGTAGCATTAGGCACACTCATGTTAATGTAACCCACTCTCATTCAGCCTCCATTATATCACAATTACTACCCTCCATATAACAATAGACTGTTATACGAGAACCATTAAGAGATTGTATGGCGTAATAACCTGATAGAGCAGAACTATTTTTTGAGTTATGAGAACAATTATTGTATCCATCATTATAGTCCTCCACATTACAGTAATAAAATAGAGAGTGCTGAGAAAAAACGTATTTTATAATAACCTGATGTAACAGCATTGTTTTCTTAAAAACATTTGAGAACAGCTATCACCATCAATATAATCCTCTACATTACAGTAGACAAGGACTTGAGAGCCATTACTAGTTTGCTTAGAAAATATCCTGATTTTCATTGAGTTGAACTGTTTGCTTCAAAGAGTTCAGAACAATTTAAAATGGTAGGAAACTTTTGACAAGAGGTAGGAAAGTGTTTTCTGACAAAGAATGAATATCAGGAATTAAATTGATTGTCTTTCCATTGTTGTCAGAATTACAGCAATATTGTCCATAGAGTGAGGGGGAGATGTGGAGTTAGTAAACTAGTACAGTCAGTCATTCAAATTGAAAAGGCATAACTGACATTGAGTAGTACAGAGAACCAAAAGAATTGAGTAATAATCTTCACTTTTTCAAAGCAATTAAGAAGTTTAATTTTAAAAAGCTTACTCTAATATGTACATTGTTATATATATATATATATATATATATTATATATATATATATATATATATAATATATATATATTGTCCATTAAAATACTTTGTTATTGACATTATTAAGAATGTAAATGATGTCAATATTTTGACTAGTAAGAATAACACAAAAAATGGACTATCACTCTCTTGGGACGTGTCCTCCATTTTTGAATGATTATTTATTAATGTATCCTGATTAGAATAGTTTTAAAAAATTGATAACAATGATAAAACAAACTATTTCACAAAATACTTACATCATTTCTACAATAACAGCAACATTAATCCTAAAGTGTCAACAGATAGTCATATTTTAAATTGATACTGTTTTAGAGCAATACTTTGACATCATTTACATGACAATCAACTTCTTTGACAAGATGATGACATTGACTTAACAAATATTGTATATACAGTGATTAAGAAACAATATATTTTTCAGAAATAGGATCAGGAGGACAAACAAACCAGGTAGATGGCATCTCAGAACATTCAAACCATCAAGTGTGTTGATTCATGCACAAGGGCTCCAGTATACTATTTTATGACAGAATTGTAACATTATTCAGAGGATACTGTTATCAGTAACAGTATGAAATACTCATTACATATTTAGCAATGTATAATTCATGTTTCATTACTGATAGCCTCATTGATGGGCATATTGCTCTCAACTAAATGTCTTAAGCACATTGCACAGAAGCATGCTTTAAAGGACCTTGTAACATGTTTAAATAATCAACTTATATCTATATATTTTATTAGGAACAAAAATTATCAGCTGAGCAAACTAGTGTCTTTCATTTCTTACTAATTGGGGTCCTCTTCCTCTAGGTGATTGTCGCCACTTAAGTTTCTTCACCTTTATATCATCAGTTGTGGTCTCATTGAGTGTCTTTAAAAACATGTGGGGGTCCTTCTAATCCTCTACATTATTGCCTATCCCATATTGGATCAAGCAGATAAATAATACTGCTTGAACCTCCACCAACTATTCCTGGAACTTACAGTAGTAGTTGTTTCCCATGTAATTGTCCTGTCAATGTTATATGGACAACAATCATTAGTGGGTTAATTGATAATCACTAGCACAATATTTCCATATATGTTTATGAGGACTGTTACAACATATAAAGTATAATAATACGAACATATGTATTGATGCTTAAGTATTTACTGGCTTAGTTAGATGATCAGTTAGTGAAATTGATATCCCATGCAGTTCTCACTTGTCCACTTACTTTGTTGTGACTAATTCTACAAGTAGTGTAGAATACTGAACCTTGACTATCAAATGATAACACTAATCAACTACGTAGACTATAGCCAATGTTCTTATACTGTTTCATTGTTAGTCCAGGAAAT